>NW_026862216.1:0-17846 GCF_026571515.1 Ruditapes philippinarum | reverse complement strand
AAGTTTTTCGAAAACACATCACAGTCGCATGACACATAGAACTTTCGTATGTCCTAGCAACGTGCTTTAATGAGCTTACCTCTGCAGCATTTATAACCTATCTAAACTTCTTAAATGATATATAAGTTAAGTACTTTCAAGACAAATATGCACGATACAACATGTATCATTGATGTTTAGCAAAAAACAATATAGTTTTTTTATCTCATTGCATTACAATGTTGTGTTATATATTCCCCTATCTTAAAAAATTATTGACTAGTGAGCCATTGAATATGATGTGATATTCACCGGCAGAAAATTATATTTTTAAAAATTTGTCATCTGCTAGTGAATATCACATCACTAGTCAATAATTGTACAAGTAAAATGGTTTCCTGCGGGGAACATTTTTAATGATATAAAGATATTTCATTTAATTATTTTCAACATTGTTTGGGGGGAATAAATAAACGTTTGTATATAGTTGGAATATAGTTGCCGATAACCCACCGATCAATAATAGTAGGAAGGTCTTCGGAAACTTGGTGACCGTTGATGACCGGGAGAGGTCGAACATAAAAAAATTATTTTCTTTTTATAAAAATGATTAAATAGGCTACCATTTTATGAATTATTCCGAGCAAAAAAAAGTAAACCACACAAGCATTTTACGCAGAAAATATCTCTATTCATAATGGGCAGATGGCACTTCGAATATTTCAATTTTGTAGATTTTCAGTATATACAATTTATTGTTTGTAAAATTGAAGATACATATTAAAGAAACATTAAATAATTTTGTCAAACACATATTCAAGTGTTCCACCTTAAACGGTAAAATAATTATGGCATATTAAAAATATCGCGTACGTAATTTTTTTTGTTCTTAATTGGTTCTTTAAACATATTTATTTAAGCTCGAAATTACGTGTCACTCTAATTCCCTAGAGGTAAGTCCGTAACGTACCGGCAAACGGTATTTAGTCAGGTTTGCGAAAAGGTCAATTAACCAATCATGTACGGTTAACAGATCACATGCTCCTCCATGTACCGAAAATAGGTCACGTGCTCCTCCATGCCTCAAAAGTAAAACGCGTACCAATACCCTGCGGTCTCCAGACCGCAGGGAATAATGTTATATTGTATTGTCGACGCAACTGAAATTGCCAGTACTGCTTTGTTTATACATATTTTACAAAAACACCTATTTGTTTATGTTGTTCAGTTCAATTTGTGATATAAATTGTAAAACAAGATTGGATATCAATGTTTAGTACACAGAGATCATTTCAAGATGAATTGTTTGTGTACATATAGGAGTTAACCATACATGATCGTAAATCAATGACATATTGCCTTCGGAGGAAGTCTTTGAAGAACTGTTCGAGCTAAATACAACAAAAATGAACGGAAATATCTCTGATATACTAACATGTTTATGTTGAGCACTATATTTAAGTACATTAAAACATTTAAAAATAATATAATTTTAAAATGAAGTAACGTGTTACATGTAAATGAAACATTTTTAACAAAGGTAACGTCATATTTATTGGAGCATAATTATTATTGTTGTAATATTTATACAAACCGAAGAAAGGTTTTACTCTGGGCAATAGCCTGGTCCATTGTTGATATTTGTCTATAATGTTTCCCAGGTCACAGATAACAAATGGGTCATCACTCCCCTGTAGCCAGAAATATACAAAATTTATAATTCTTACAGTATCATAGTCTTTATTATTTTATACTTTTATATCATTTCTATCCTGAAAACGATTAGCAATTGAATTATTCATTCTATCTTATATTTGTATTTTATATAGTACAGCACATGTACATTTCTATAATCGTCTATGCACCTTTGTTTTATCGCTTTATAAGGAATCTTTTTAAAGGGACTTCACAGAGCTCTTTTTGACATGACAAGACTGGAAATAAGTTTCTGATATTGATGTTCCATTTGATATAAGCTTGACAAATAATCTGTGCGTAAAATTTCAAATCTCTCACTCTGTTTTTCCAGAACAATTATTCTAATTGTGAAAAAATGGCCCAAAATTTAAAAGCGTTGCAACGCTTTTCACTCAAATCGTGCAAATAATAGCACAAACATACGATTTCCAATTTATTTCTGACTATAATTTCTCATTATCATTTGCATATCTTTCAGTTTTAAGTGCCCCTGCTGATCTTTGTAAGAAATTAAAGTTTTATGATATAAGGTTTTTGTACCTTAGTGGAGTCCCTTTAAATATAACAAATGTATTAGCAAGTCTTGATCGTAATAATGCAATGAATTACCGTTTGTTTTGAGAAATTGACTTGTTCTTGAACCAGTTCCCGCGTTGATTTATGTCTGTGTACTAATTCGACAACCTCTTTGTTGAGTGTGGTAGTCATTTTCTAGAAAATAGTTATTTTATATGTAGTTTGGATGAAGTGATATAATTTCAAGTTCTTTCACAAAATTTATTAATTTATAATGAATTGCATGTACTGTATATGACAAGATGATATGACCAGTATAATATGCCAAATATACAATAATATGTTAAAACTCTACACAGAGGCTTATGTGTGTTTTATAACTGCATATAACATTAAACATCGTAAGAACCTGACAGATACCGCATGACATCAATATTGCATGAAATTCGTTCAAACTAAAAATATTTGAAATTTATTCTAAATGAGATTTTGATTGTAAATAATTTAATAACTATTTCCAATGTGTATAATATACTCGTTGTTGAAATCATATTACAATTCAATATTCTGCTCAGACTTAAGTGTATACTAAAACACAGGGTCAAATGTATTTAACTATAGATGACATTATCCTACTACTGACCTGTGTAACATCATTTCATATAGATAGTGTAGACAATTTCATTATATAAGTCTATTCTCAACTATGTGATTTTTGTTGTCGTCAAAAATAATAAAATTGTTCCGAAAAATATCATTCTGACTAGCATAATTTATTTAATTGAATTGATTAATGTAAGTAAGATCAAACGTGATATTGAAATATACTGTCTAGTGATATATATCTCTTGCTAACATACAACTTTTAAAAGGTCAATATAAAAAAAAATATTTGAAAATTGTACTTACATTTTAACTCTCGTCTTTGAATTATTTTAGAACTGTATCCTATACGCACATATAACTATTTTATCATAAATAGGTTGTTTCTCCCCTCACGCGGGACTTTTACTGTCTATATTTAAACGTAACTTATACTTAACACAACTGAATATTAAATTTATTTTTGTCACGATTTTTTTTGTAATTGATATTGGTTATTTACCGCCCCCTTTTACAATTTTAGCCAAAATTTCGTGAATAGGTAAAGATTTGCTTACCAAGCCGAATCTGTTTGTAATAATTCATGCGGGGAATTAAGTCGCTTTATACGTAATAATATAAAATCCATTTAACTGGTGAAGATTACAGATCTAACTTTTATATATAATGCAAATGAAACGATATTATAAAACAGCCCGTAGCAGCTGAATATATGGATATCAAATGCCGTTTAAAATCACAGTGAACAATGACATGCTTCATATCAATTATGAGAATGATACTATTTTTTAACCCTTAACCTGTTGAAATTCTAAAATGGTTTTTTTCACCTTCCATATTTTGAAAAGTCCATTGTCATTATTGATGTACAGGTGATAACTGTCTGTGCCAGCAAGGTAAGTCTAAAGGTTACAAAGCCGCTATAGTTTTTAAACAAGAGCTGTCCGAGGAGCGACGCGCTCCACTTTCCTCAGTACTTGATATATGATAAAAGTAAAGTAGATTCTGATAAACTGTTTCGCAGAAATCTTTGCCATGATATTCAACAAGTTTTTCAAGTTTGAAGCGAATATTTGTGATGTTGTTTTTTTAGTAAATAATGAAAATATAAAATAAATAAATAAATAAATAAATGAAGATTTTTTTTCAGGATTTTCTCTCCTTAAGAAATGTATTCCAATTTTGTACTGTAAAAGTATTCCAAGTTTAAAGTTAATATCTTTGATATTTGTTTGAGAAAATAATCTTAACAAAAAGGTTAACCAGAGCAAAAAGATTTAAGTCAAAAAGGGGCATAACTTTGCAAAATATGACTAGGATAATCTGCCCTTTTGATATTGCATTACATAATGAAAGTGAGCAAGTGAACCAAGTTCACAGTGAATAACTTTCTGAGAAAATTGACCGAAAACCAATTACCTATTAAAGGTCATGCTGACCTTGAACTTTGATCTTTTGACCTCAAAATCAGTGTGACAAAACTCATCAAGGTGTATCCACATATGTAGTTTCAATGGTATGGGTTTATTAGTATTAAAGTTGATGGCCATAAACGAAAACTTGACCAAAAAGATAAAGCAACTGGGTGCACTATCGCACGGTCGCCATCGCACTTTCGCATTGTCGTCATGCACTGTCGTTTTGTCGTCATCGCACTGTCGCATTGTCGTCATCGCACTGTCGCATTGTCACCCTCTGGATCAGAAAGCATAACCACGATGGTCCTAACGGTATTCCGTAGTCATCACAATACCTCAACTTTTTTCTTATAAAGGTGGAGCTAAAAATGAAATCGATTATGTCTCTATCGTATACATGTATCTACATTTGAATATTATACTTACAGTGGCTTAATATAACTGCTTTAACTTCATTGTGACTTGAGGTGGGGGATGATACTGATATAATTATGAAAGAAAAGGATTAGGTCGAAATTTAGGTCAACTGATATTAAAGTTCAAAAGTTTGTATCTGTATCTTAATCTAAATACAAAAGAGTTTATCAAGATCTCGAAATTCATTGGCATGTTACGGTGCATATAGCCCAAATTTTATACAGCTCTGTAGCTTCAGTTACAAATAAGAAGATCGCTGTGTCATAATTAATCAACTGTTATCAAAAGTGTATTCTTCTTTTGAAACAAATATTGAATGAAAACTGTGTATATAGTCTAAAATTCAAAGCAATATTAAATTTTATAAATACCAAAAATAGGTGACTGGGTCAAATCCGTGTCAATTACATGTAATTGGCATATTGTCTAAATTTCAAGACACAACGATTTACATGTAATATACGGAATGCCGTTAGGGCCATTGCCTATGAATATGTTGATCTGAAACGCGATAGTCGATAGTACGATGGTGAAAACGCGAAATCACGAAACTACGATGGTGAAAACGCGAAAGCACGATGATGAAAACGCGAAAGTACGATGATGAAAACGCGACAGTACGATACTACGATGATGAAAACGCGATAATCTATCGTGTTTTCTACGGAATGCCGTTAGGGCCATTGCCTATGAATGTGTTGATCTGAAACGCGACAGTCGATAGTACGATGGTGAAAACGAGAAATCACGAAACTACGATGGTGAAAATGCGAAAGCACGATGATGAAAACGCGAAAGTACGATGATGAAAACGCGACAGTACGATACTACGATGATAAAAGCGCGATAAACTATCGTGTTTTCACCATCGTACTGTCGCGTTTTCACCATCGTAGTTTCGTGATTTCGCGTTTTCATCATCGTACTATCGCGTTTCACCATCGTACTATCGCGTTTTTCACCATCGTACTATTCGCGTTTTCATTCATCGTACTGTCGTGTTTTCATCATCATCGTACATCGCGTTTTCACATCGTACTGTCGTGATTGATCTGAAACGCGATACTCGACAGTACGATGATGAAAACGCGAAAATCACGAAACTACGATGGTGAAAACGCGACAGTACGATGGTGAAACCACGATATTTTATCGCGTTTCATCATCGTAGTATCGTATATTGGCGCGATTTCATTATCGTACTATCGCGTTTTCATCATCGTGCTTTCGCGTTTCCACCATCGTAGTTTCGTGATTTCGCGTTTTCACCATCGTACTATCGACTATCGCGTTTTAGATCAATACATTCATAGGCGATGGCCCTAACGGCATTCCGTAGTTTTCACCATCGTACTGTCGCGTTTTCACCATCGTAGTTTCGTGATTTCATCATCGTACCATCGCGTTTTCATCATCGTACTGTCGTGTTTTCATCATCGTACTATCGCGTTTTCACCATCGTACTATCGCGTTTTCATCATCGTACTGTCGTGTTTTCATCATCGTACTATCGCGTTTTCACCATCGTACTGTCGTGTTTTCATCATCGTACTATCGCGTTTTCATCATCGTACTATCGCGTTTTCATCATCGTACTATCGCATTTTCACCATCGTACTGTCGTGATTTCATCATCGTACTATCGCGTTTTCATCATCGTACTATCGCGTTTTCACCATCGTAGTTTTGTGATTTCGTGTTTTCATCATCGTACTATCGACTATCGCGTTTCAGATAAACACATTCATAGGCGATGGCCCTAACGGCATTCCGGAATGCCGTTAGGGCCATCGCCTATGAATGATTTGATCTGAAACGCGATACTCGACAGTACGATGATGAAAACGCGAAATCACGAAACTACGATGGTGAAAACGCGACAGTACGATGGTGAAAACACGATAGTTTATCGCGTTTTCATCATCGTATTATCGTACTGTCGCGTTTTCATCATCGTACTATCGCGTTTTCATCATCGTGCTTTCGCGCTTTCACCATCGTAGTTTCGTAATTTCGCGTTTTCACCATCGTACTATCGACTATCGCGTTTAAGATCAACACATTCATAGGCGATGGCCCTAACGGCATTCCGTAGTAATACACAAATTCAAAATCTAGGTTTCTGAAACTGTGGACTTAGTTCAAATTTAATAGCTGTAGCTCAAAGTACCAAAAAAATCAAGGCTGGGTAATTTCGAGAGAAAAAAGTTTTTTCACTAAATCCATGACTACTCGGGGATGTGCAAATTTTGAATACAGGACTATATATGATTTGAACATCCTTGGACTATAGGTTTATTAGACGATGCTTCTTGTCAAATATTGAAGCTATAGGCTTTGCAGTTTCAGGGAAGATTTTTTTCTATTAATTTATAATAATATAAATATATTATATCAAATTAAGAAAGAAATAAAAAATAAAAATAAAAAAAAACGTCAACACCAGTGCAGGTTAAGTAATTTATGTTATAATCTACCGTTTTCGGTTCTTAACAATTAAACCTTTACCAGGATAAATATTTTACAAAATTTTTGAGCAAAAGTGAAGAAAATAAGGATGTCTTTTATGTAACTATAAAAAGAAAATACTGGCATTGTGCAAACAACATTTTTAATGTTTTTAAATTGAATTTGTTGAGTCAAAAATCGTCCTGGTTGTTATAAGTCTGTGGTTTTGAAGATTCCACTTTATATAATCTTTTCATTTTCACTATTAAACATGGCAATTTCATCTTGGCAGATAGTTTCGGTAGAATGGCTTGGTGTGACGTGCAGAGGAGAGAATGTTTCCGGAAAATAAAAGCTGAGTTTGTCAATGTCGAAGTTCTTTGTAGTATAGTATAAACTGCTGATTTATTCATCTATTGTCTTTCCAGATACATGTACATTTTACAACAAAAAGGAGATATATTATATATAAATTATTTACTGTCACTTGGTATATGATAGCGGTCATGTTTTCTTGGTGATTCAACAAACATTTCATTTAATTATTTCATTTATTTATTTATTCTTGTTCTAGGTCGGAATCTCGCTTCTATCTTGGACAGAATATGTAAATATGTTGTTATTCTGTCCCAGCTTCTATTGCCAAAACACAAAATTACGGAATGCCGTTAGGGCCATTGCCTATGAATGTACGTGTTGATCTGAAACGCGACAGTCGATAGTACGATGGTGAAAACGCGAAATCACGAAACTACGATGATGAAAATGCGAAAGCACGATGATGAAAACGCGAAAGTACGATGATGAAAACGCGACAGTACGATACTACGATGATGAAAGCGCGATAAACTATCGTGTTTTCACCATCGTACTGTCGCGTTTTCACCATCGTAGTTTCGTGATTTCGCGTTTTCATCATCGTACTGTCGTGTTTTCATCATCGTACTATCGCGTTTTCACCATCGTACTATCGCGTTTTCACCATCGTACTATCGCGTTTTCATCATCGTACTGTCGTGTTTTCATCATCGTACTATCGCGTTTTCACCATCGTACTGTCGTGATTTCATCATCGTACTATCGCGTTTTCATCATCGTACTATCGCGTTTTCACCATCGTAGTTTCGTGATTTCGTGTTTTCACCATCGTACTATCGACTATCGCGTTTCAGATTAACACATTCATAGGCGATGGCCCTAACGGCATTCCGGAATGCCGTTAGGGCCATCGCCTATGAATGGTTTGATCTGAAACGCGATACTCGACAGTACGATGATGAAAACGCGAAATCACGAAACTACGATGGTGAAAACGCGACAGTACGATGGTGAAAACACGAAAGTTTATCGCGTTTTCATCATCGTAGTATCGTATTGTCGCGATTTCATTATCGTACTATCGCGTTTTCATCATCGTGCTTTCGCGTTTTCACCATCGTAGTTTCGTGATTTCGCGTTTTCACCATCGTACTATCGACTATCGCGTTTTAGATCAATACATTCATAGGCGATGGCCCTAACGGCATTCCGTACAAAATAGCACAATAATAGCCTTACAGTGTATTCGGAAACTTATTACACAGTTACCTCCCCTTTTTCAGACACCGCCATTTTATGACTGTAAATTTAGATCTTATGAATATTTTTAATGCTTGAATTATGCCATGTTGGCGGGATTTTTAACAGGTTTGTTTTGACAGTTTAAATCGTGACGAATGTGTTTTGATTTAATTTATACTGTCTTCACTCTAACACAGTTTTGGCACATATAAAACACTGAGAAAGTGCAGCAGTCTTCGTGCTATGAAATGTAAATAAAGTAGATTTTATGACTTTTGTAACATTCTATATGATGACCGAAAGGAAACTGTATGGCAAAGAACAGTATTCCATTTGAATATCAACGTTTAAGGATCATGAAGAATCAATACGTTAATTGAGTTAATAGTGTTAATTTCAATTATACTCGGTTCCTATGATATCAAGGGTTCTATGATATCAAGGTATTTAAATTTTCTGTGACTGCTAGTAAAAGCAACACTTGATGATGCTAATATTTGTAAAACTTGCACACTAGATTCATTTTCATCTGCCAATAAATTTAATGTGGTGAATAATGAATGTATTTTCAGCAAGAAAACTATTTTATAAAACCTTCATATTTGACTACCATTTTCCTTAATGACTTTTACACAGTCAATTAAAATATGTTATAAACACATATACTGACATATAGTCTGTTCATATAGTTTTTATTTTATAGCAAGTTAACTGTTGGAAAATTTTCACAACTTAACCTGAAAGTTTTGAAAATCTATTCTTCCATACTTGCTTTTTTGGGGATTACCTTGATACCATAGTAACCTCCTCTGAAATTACCCAAAATGGCAGACATTGAAAATATTCTAAAAAATGTCATTTTTATTGGTTCTTTTGAAATAATTTTTTGACAAACAGTTCTGGAAAAGGTTCAATTATAAGATGGAAGAAAAATCTCATTCATTTATGATATTTATATTTAAATATTTTCCGATAAACGTTAAGTACCGTGATATCATAGAACCCCGGGCTATGTTATGAATGACAAGACTTTATCAGATACTCAAGAAGAATTTGATCGGAAAAGAGTCAACTCGGCCCTATACCAACTCGGCACGGGTCAACTCGGCCCACTTTACAAAAATATATAGGCCTATAACGTATTTACTTTGCTTTGCATGTTGTGAAGGTAAATGAATAATAAGAAATATCTTATTATTATTATTTTATAATAATAAATTGTACCTCTGCTGAAATAAAGTATATTAAGAAAAAAAAGTTATTTATTTGTCTTGCAGATTCGATAAAATTAATATAGACACAGGCACAATTATCGAACCTGGGAAGAAAAAATATGAACAGATTGATAAAAATAACTTCATATTTTTTCTTCCCAGGTCCGATACTTGTGCCTGTGAATAAAGATATAATAAAAATGTGTTTCCTTAGATGCATTTTGTTTGTAAAGTAATTTTCAAAAAAATATGAAACAAAAACGTGTTTACTTAATAGCATAAGCTTCTAATTAATTGCAGGTGGTCACTAATCAAATTTGAATGAATGAGTCAATCATAATTATCACCTAATTAATCGGTTTTCTTTAACATACACATTGATTGATAATTATAGCCCATGACAATAGTAGTCCTTTGATGTCCTTTAATACCCATTTTTAAAAGTGGGCCGAGTTGACCCGTGCCGAGTTGGAATAGGGCCGAGCTGACTCGGGGGCCGAGTATATTTTAGGGCCGAGCTGACCCGGATTCCTTCATAACAGGCATGGCTGCCGTGTCTATTTCTAGTTATATACTGGGGTTTTCCTATATTTTAAACTTGCCATTCAAAAGTCATAGTTTCCTTGCTGATTATTTAAAGATTAATTTCAATTCACAACTTCAAAAAAATTTGAAACTCAATGTCCGGTAAATTGACTTGTCTACACAATTTTTTGTCTCTTAATAATTCCCTACTTTAAAGCCACATTTCTACGGTCAAATGTTTAATTTCATGTTTGATAAAGTAATGTTTGCTTGTACTTAGAACCCAAAATTATTTGGGTAAAATTCCATTCTTTTTATGCCACCGCAGCATCTGCGATGCGGTGGCATATAGCGATTCACCTGTGTGTGTGTGTGTGTGTTTGTTTGTGTGTGTGTGTGTTATATAGATTATATAGTGAACTTAAAAAATCTTCTTGTGAAAAACCACTAGTCCAATTTTAACCAAACTTGCCAGGATTGATCCTTGGGTGAAGGGCTTCCAAAGTTGTTCAAAGAATTTCATTCCATGCAGAAATCTGGTTGCCATGGCAACCGAAAGAAATTATAAGAATAAATTTAAAAAATCTTCTTGTAAAGACCCAAAAGGCCTAGAGCTTAGATATTTTGCATAAGGCATTGTCTGGTAGACCTCTACCAAGATTGTTCAAATTATAGCCCTGGGGTCAAAATCGGCCCCGCCCCAGGGGTCATTGATTTTCACTATATGTACATAAAGTAAAAACTAAAAATACCTTCTTGTAAAGACCCAAAAGGCCTAGAGCTTAGATATTTTGCATAAGGCATTGTCTGGTAGACCTCTACCAAGATTGTTTCAAATTATAGCCCTGGGGTCAAAATGGCCACGCCCCGGGGTCATTGATTTTCACTATATGTACATATAGTAAAAACTTAAAATACCTTCTTGTAAAGACCCAAAAGGGCTAGAGCTTAGATATTTTGCATAAGGCATTGTCTGGTAGACCTCCACCAAGATTGTTCAAATTATAGCCCTGGGGTCAAAATTTGGCCGCCCTGGGGGTCATGATTTTCACTGTATGTACATATAGTAATAACTTAAAATACCTTCTTGTAAAGACCCAAAAGGGCTAGAGCTTAGATATTTTGCATAAGGCATTGTCTGGTAGACCTCTACCCAGATTGTTCAAATTATAGCCCTGGGGTCAAAATCGGCCCCGCCCCGGGGGTCATTGGTTATCCTGATATGTTAAAACTTTAAAAAAAATCTTCTAGAAATTGACAAATGCTAGAGGTAAGATATTTTGCATGAAACATTGTGTAGTGAAGCTCTAGCAAGATTGTTCAAATTATAGCCCTGGGGTCAAAATTGGCCCTACCCCTAGGGGTCATTGATTTTCACTATGAACATAGAGTAAAAAATTAAAAAATCTTCTTATCTGAAGGTACAAGGCTTAAAGCTTTGATATTTGGTATATAATATCATCTTTGGGTCCTCTACTAAAGTTGTTTTAATTATGCCCATAGTGTTGAAATTGCCCTACCCCAGAGGTGCTAGATTTCCTTATATGTATAAAGTAAAAACTTGAAAAATCTTCTCTGAATTGACAAAGGCTAGAGTTTAAATATATGGCATGAGACTTTGCGAAGTGAACCTCTACCAAGATTGTTCAAATTTTAGCCCTGGGGTCAATATTGGTTCTGCCCCGGGGGTCATTGATTTACATTATGTATATCTAGTAAAAAAATAAAAAATATTTTTGTCTGAAGGTACAAGGCATAGAGCTTTCATGTTTGCTATATAATATCATTTATAGGTCCTCTACCAAAGTTATTCAAATTTTTCCCCTGGTGTCAAAACTGGCCCTGCCCGGGGGCATGATTCTCATTATGTACACATAGTAAAAACAGAAAATAAAACAAATGTTTTCTGAATGGGAGAAAGCTTCAGCTTAGATATTTGACTTGAAATGTTGTTTGGTGGACCTGTATCAAGATTGTTTTGAATTAAGCCCTTGGGTCAAAATTTTGCCTTGACCAAGGGGACAGTGACCTACTTTCTTGTCCTTTGTTGTACAGCAATGAAATTTTGACCATGTGCACAGTTTTAGTTGAAAAATTGAACTTTGATATCAGGTGACCTAGATTTTGATAATGTGACCTACTTTCTTGTGCTTTGATCTACAGCTATGAAATTTGAACCATGTGCACAGATTAAGATGTAATGTGGACTTTGATATCAGCTTACCTAGATTTTGACAAAGTGTCTTACTGTGTTGTCCTTTGATGTAGTCATAAATTAGGCTGCGTGAAATATGACCTTCACCACCAAATTCACTAGACTCAAGTGCATTGATATATTCCTGCTCTGATCTTTTATTTGATTAACAATAGATTTAATCACTAATCTGATAATAAGAATTAGATAGGTCAGGGATCTATGCATTATGACAATCTTCAATTGTATAGAAACAAAAAAAATATGTTCCTACACTACTATTTAGTGTTGTATTAATGCGGTGGCATAGCATTTTTCTCAAATGCAATCTTGTTTATTATTTTAAATAAAAGCTACAGATAAAAAAACATCATATTTTGTCCGGTAATATGTAGGATCCCAGTACATTATTGACTATTCATCTATTGTCAGCAATCTGGTGAATCAGTGATTTACTAGATGCAGGATCCTGCATCAGTATACCCCAGGAAATGCCTACTGGGCATGCCAGTTCTTTACATCATGCATCCAACTTGATCCAAGTGGATGCAGAAAAACAGGCTACTTTATAACTGTCTTTTTACATGAATATATTATTGGAATGAAAAAAGAGATAAAATTTAACTTATACTCAATAATCTATTATTAACTGTTAACAAGACCATATAATTAGTTAGTTTGAGAAATGGTCCTAGTCAATGTCAATTATTTATTAATAAATGTCAAAGGTCATACATATCTTAAAATCGAAGTGTTGTACATGTATTTAGATGCTGCAAAACAAAAAATTGAGAAAACTTTGTCATTTGTTTATTTCTGAATAAGACAATGTTTAGTAATTGCTCCTCCTCCCCTAGTAAGGTTGGAAAATTAACCTCATCATGTGTAAATTTATACATGTATAAGACTGTAAGGTAGCAGTTACAACTATGACTAATTATTTTATTACAGGTAGAAAGTTATATTTCAACAAGAGCCAGGGTTTGAGGATGGCAACTCAGTGTTTGACCAGAATGCTGTCAGCCAAACTTTACAAGGATGGAAATCTTCCTGAAGTTCTGCACAAATCAACCAACTTCTTATGTATAAGCAAAGGTTATGATATAAAAATTAACTATGATGACCCTACTGAGTTAACAGTAGAACATCAACTGAGAAAAATGTTTCCAGAGCTTGTTGATCCCTCAGTAGCTCATAGCTTCAGGTAAATTCCATAACATTTTGTTATTACTTTAAGGAAATATTTATTAGGAATATACAATATACTCAATATATATAAATCATTTAAGGTCAGTTTTGAGGAAAGTTTACTTAGGAAATAGATATCAATTCTGAGTTCATTGTTGTAGAATAAAGCACGGTTTGAGTTCAAATGCGTAGTAATATAATCACGAAGGCCGATAGACCTGAGTGATTAATTACAAAGCATTTGAACGAAAAACGTGCATTATTATAAAATAATGCACAAAGAATTAATATCTATTTCCATTCTACACATCAAGAAAAATATAATTATTATTCTATAGTTTATGTTTGGTGGTTAAATTTGTTTTCGCCAAAGAGTTTCAAATAAAAACATTCTTTAAAGGCTGTTACAGTCGGTTGAAAAAAACTGTTGTTAAATCTACCGTGTGTAGAAACATTAAGAGAATAACGAGTTTTGAAAACATTGATAAAACTTTGTTTGTTTATTTTATTTCACTCCATAATTTTACAAGCGAAATACAAAATATTAAAAGTGAAATAAATGTAAAACTTAACTCGTTTGCAACATTAAAATGGCGTACTTGATTTGATTGTTTTGCACATGCTGTTTGGCGCTACATTGTGATGTCATGTAAACAACACTTTAAACGTCTGTACAGCGTTAATGACTGAATTAAAGATATTGGTGTTCGGATTCATGTTCTTAGTTAGACCATTTTCTTTCATTCTAGAAAGTTTTCACAACAAAATTCGACAAAAAATTGTTTTTTATTTATCAGGTTTTTCAAACAAAATGTCGCCCTCAATGTGAAAATACACAGGGAGATAACTAAAAATGGTGAGTGCATTGTTGTAGAATAATGCACGCTTTTGGCCTTCTTTGTTTATATAGAAAAATTTCCGATAGTGTTAGAATTTTGTAATATGTCACCTAGGTCTGGGGTTATCAAAAACTTATCTCAACTTAAACTCTGATCTCTGGATTATGGTTGGTCAGATAACATCACAGAATGTACACTGGCCAATAAAAATCCTCAGATTTGAGACAGAAGTCGAAAACAACACTTCATAACCTTCATGGGGTCAGTACAGGTTAGTCAAAAAAACAGACTTTTGAGTAATCTAAATAATCTTTTATCTTTTGTTTAAATTCTGATTAACTAACCTACATGGTCCCACCAGAGATATAGAATTTTTTCATCTATCCAGCAAGCATAAGGAATGTTGGTGGTTCTTGTGTGCCTGTTTGTGTCTGATGTTATGTGTGACGAGATTATTGAGGTCTGCCATAATAAGAGCTAGGAAGTTATCACATTGTACATTATTGGTGTCTTAAAACCAAATAGTAATAGTTTGTTTAAATTGAATTTGGTATAGAAATTAATATGTGATTAAGTTGTAAATATAATTATATACATGTTTATATTACATGTATGTAAATGCTGTAATTGTGTTGTTTTATTGAAATATGTCTACTCTGTAGAACGCATAATTGTTGATATATTATTGTTATAAAGGTATGTTCATCGTCTAGATTTTGCTACAAGTGGAATATTGTGTCTGGCTTTGAACAGAAATGCAGCAAAACATTTGTCTCACCAGTTCAAGAATAAACAAGTGCTGAAATATTACCTTGCTCTTGTAAGTTGATAAAGAAATACATGTAATGCAAAGTAAACATTCTTATCCATTTGATACAAAATCAGTTAAGTTTAATATTCAACAGTTCATTTTATTGCCTCCTTTTTCAAAAGTTTTAACATTGTCATTAAATAATTACAAATTAAATATCATTTAACACTGCTATCTATTTAATTAGGAAATTAATATCAAATTTGACTGCATTTGTTGTAGAATAATGCATGGTGAGAGTTCAAATGCGTAGGAATATAATCAGGAAGGTGGATAAAAAGCAAAGCATTTGAATGATAAACCTTGCATTATTATACTATAATATTAATATCTATTTCCATACTAACATGCTAATTATAATAAATAGAGAATTGATAAAATATGTTGAACTACATTTAGCGTAGAAGTACAATATAATTTTCCTGACATTATTTGGATTTTTGACATCATATCTGACATCATATGATTATATCTTGTAATAATGCACTTGATTTTCCTCTCTGTTTAATAGAGAATAGAGTGAAGCATGTTAGAATGTTGAATATGCAGTGGCCTGTATGATTATATGGTGTAAGGTACATGAAAACAAAATATGATTTTAATTTAAGTGCCTTTATACATAGAAAACTGTTCTATTTACAGGCAGATATTTATACAATGTATTAACTTGTAAAACTGTAGAATATAACTGTTTCTACCAGACAACATTGTGCATTGTTAGCATCTTTCTATTCTAATTTATAATATTGTAGAAAATGAATATTGCTATCATAGAACAGACTGAAATGTAACTTTGTTACTGATGTTAACACAATTTTATATATGTGAATGATATTGTACAGGTGAGGGGTCATGTAGAAGATGATATTGTATTTATTGATGTACCAACTGGTGATTTAGAGGACAAAGAATGGCCAGGAAGGAGGTGTGTATCTAGTCACCCAGCTTGTAAAGATCCAAAGATTACACACACACTAGTGATTGCACTAGAGAAAGGTCTATTTGATGGTTCACCAGCAACAAAAGTTGTTCTTAAACCAATTACAGGTATGTCACAAATAGTTTACAAATGCTTTATACATGTATATTAGACTAGTCTCATCACTTAATTACTTAGTATTTAACCCTGACAGGGTTTGAACCCCAATGACTAGTGATCATTAGATTACTAGTTTGACACATTAACCATGTGGCCATGCTGCCAAGTCGTTGTTTCCTTGATCAGGAAACTTTACACTCATTGTTCATTTCTTGTTGGTTCCATGAACGGGTTCAAAAGTGTGTCTTTAAGCTTCCTATGCAAGCAAACTAAAACAATTCTGTATAAACCAATGATTTAATACATAATTGGGTGGTCATTGTAAAACTGATGTACTTCATGACACATTGTTTGATTATCAACCCTTGAATTTGTGTAATGGATTTGCCCTGCTTTTAATTTGGAATTGTCTATTTGAAGTATTAGGGATTTCAGAATCAAAATAAAATGATTAGGCTACCAACAGGTTAGTGCCAGGTCCAGTCCGACTTCTTGCATGTGCAGGCTAGCCTGGCACTATATACATGTGTCAAAGTCTAATCACTTTTGGTTCCAGCAGGTAGAGTAAATTACCCTCAACAATTATTGTATAGATCATATTAAAAAAGACATAACAAATTTTACATGTAAAGTTAAACTTTTGAAATGAAACTTTGTGTTAAACATTGATTTATAAATGTATTTTAGCCTAAACATTTCCTTTGTCAACTTTTATATTATTGACAAGCGTAATTACCTGTAAGGCATTAGGAACAAAGTATGTGTTAATTAAATGTGTAATACTCATGAATGAAGCAGGACAAATTTGTGGTGTAAGCTCTTGTTTCATGCTATGATAGTAGCTCAAGTAAGCTTGGAGATATTTTGTATAAAAATATATTGATGTGAATTATAAAAAAGCATTATAATGTTATGCTTCACATTTGATGTTTTCTTTTAAATGATATTGTTCCAAGTTCTACATTGATGGTAAAGTGTTGATATTAAAGTGACATTATGCCCATCTAAAGGTATATAGCGAGTGAACAGGTGAGCGTCAAAATAAATTTTCATTTTGCCATAATTCCTTCTGATTCAATAATTTACTTCGCATAAACAATAAATGACCACCGGATTCAAACAAATTTCAGTAAATATCATTGAGAATTTACCTGTAACGTTCAATTTATAAAAAGAGTGGGGCAGTCTTTATATTTAATGCAGATTTTAGATTTTATCCTAAACATTTTCCAGTATAATCTGTTCATCAAACATCATGTAATTAGCAGTTAATCTTTTGAAATATAAAGTCAATTTAGCTCAACTTGACAATGAAAAATATGAGTATAGATGTCACTGTAAACTAATTCTGGCTGTATGTTCTGCTGATTATAATACGTCAATCTTCTTAAAATTAA
>NW_026862215.1:0-79403 GCF_026571515.1 Ruditapes philippinarum | reverse complement strand
AAATGCACCCTTATATAAATGAGTGAGACTAAAAATAGGATTGGAGCACCACACTAAATACCGTATTCGGGTATATACCGGACAAGGCGCTTGAAAGATAAATGCTAAAATCTTGCCTTTTTACCCAGCGGAATGAACTTTAGAAGGTCTAATTCAACTTTTCTACCCGATTTTTGTAAGTAAATGCATGAAAATGTAATAATCGGCGAAAAAAATAATATTTGTCTATTTTGTGATCATGAATTTTGCCAGCGTCTAGATCGAGGTACTGCTCCAATCCTGTAATGAGTTAAATTCTATATAAATTAAAAAATGTAGTAAATCTTAAAAATTGACCATATGCCCCACCCAAAATAAATCATATAATGCAACGAACATCATTGCATAAACACAGGCGATCTGAAACTCCCAGATAAGCAATAATTAAAGTCCGTGGCATAAACAAGTGTAGTTGTAATACCACAGATATATTTAGCTCCATGGTAATACTGATACAATTATAGTTCTATGAAGGAAGTGTTGGTGTTAACTGTAATTTACTGTAAGTTAATAATGTAAAATAACCAAGACAACACATTCTACATTGTGACATGTGCATAACGGGCAACATATTCAATCAAAGGATTCAGTACACTATCTGGATCAACCATTGGCCGGAGTCTTACTTTTGATTTAATAATTATGTCAGTCATTGCAAAGGCTTAACTCTAGACTAAAAATTCTTTATATGAAAAAGATTACTGCATATCTTGCCTTACTAAAAGTGATTAGCCACTTCTATTATCCAGTACCATTCGTTTATAAATGTTGAACTCTACATATGGAATATACTTCCTCAAAGTATAAGAGATGTTTGTTTGTTTGTTTGTTTGTTTCATTTTACGCCTTTTCCCAACAGTATTTCAGTCATATAGGCGGATAGTTTCCTAACTATCGTTCCTGGAGAGTTACACCAGTCCTCAGCGCTAAACTACCAAAGCATCTCCCGGGGATCGAACCCACGCAAGAGAGGTAACTGGATTAGAAGAAATCGACTCTAACCCCTCGACCACGGAGGCGGTAAAGTATAAGAGTATAAGAGATAATAAGTCCTTTAGTAAGTTCAAGATCAAAAGAATGCCTTTATCTATGGCTCATTTTTTTTAGCATGCAACGTAAACAATAAATTATTGACAACCACGCGCTCAGTACAAAATTAAGCCGGTTTACTACTGCAGGGTTTTCATACACATTAAAATATGAAACAAGACGTGTAAACGTGTAAACCGACTTGCATACAAATTGATTGTTACGGACGATTGCGTACGTGCCAGGATGTTGTTTATAAAATAAAACTATGATTAACCTCCCCTTTTGCGTGTATGATGATGCAATGTTAATTAAATAACGCTTTTTTGCTACTTATGGAGTAAACTCATTTTCTTAAATATGAAACTGAATATGACAAGTTATTTCTCTCTTACAGTCAAATTTACGTAAACAACATATTATATATATTCATTAATACACACAGTTTTTAAGCATTTTAATGAACAACAAGGCAGGTTCAGGTGTTTCCAAACTGTTGACCTAAGCTATTATAGAATACTGCCAGCTACTGAGGACCAAACCCAGTCCCGAGGGTCAAAGCCTGTCGCGAGGACCAATCCCTGTCCCCCGGCTTGATTCGCCACTGTCTTAAGTCTCTTTAAATTCTCACATGTACACACATAGTACATGAAATTCATATACATTTAAAATAATGTAATACAAATCAACTGAGATTTATAAAAGACATATGTTACCATTATCACGAATAAAACAGACAAAAACTAGAATTCTCTTGTTAATCTGAATAATTTATAGTGATATGAAAGAAAAAGAAATGGAATAATAACGGTAAGTGAAGAGGCTGAACGATACAAAACAAGGCATAACATTTAAAAAAATATTCTTGTATTTTTATGAAGTAAAACAAATAATGCTATGGCATTTTATGAATAACATTTTTACAAATATACATACATAAGAAACAACGGAGGTTTATTTTATAGACTTATTTCAAACACAGGCGTTGGGCACATTTGCCTCTCCAATAATGGTCAAATTATCATAAAAGTCTCTATTTTCACCGCCGGAAATCAAAACTGCGTCGTTTCCAACAAAATGTAAAGAAAGTTGCGCCGCCATCTTGGAACAAAAAATGCAATGTACGAGTACATTGTATGTTTCTGTTTATTACCTTTTTTGTTGGACTGACTGAAAACCAGATATATGTATTCATGTAGTAGCCAGGCCGGAACATCATCAAGGATGCCAAGCTGAGCTTCGGAGCGTTTTTCCGACTTATTATTTTTCATCTACATGTACTTCTTTGTGAGGGTTCCCATATTATTGTGAATCCTCTATTTAATATATATATTAATTAAATTACATTACATTAAATTACATTAATTCAATGCTCCGCACAGTACTTTTCTACATTCGAATACAACATTCAAGGTATGCTAGTAACAGAACTTTAGTAGCTAAAATATGAACTATATGTCATATACTATCCACAAAACTTCATAACAATTCTGGCCCGCTTTGGGTTGCAAGTTCGGTGAAACTTTTGTAGTTTACCGAAAAAAGCGGTATATTGGAAAGTGTTAATACATATATCTGGTTCTTGTCCCCAGCCCCTGAAACAGGACATCCATAGGTAGATATTTTGATTACCTACTAAGCCCTAACCCAAGAAACATGTCCATGAGATTTCCGCATGGCTAGGTCATTTTCCAGCGATTTGCTTTTTCTGAATTTAAATTTCGGTAAAAAACATCAATTTTACGAACCTACCATTCAAAAGCCATTTGACCAATTCCAATGAAAATTCGATTTTGTTCACTTTGAGAGGGTTTTTCTTAGCCCATGAAAAGGTCTAAAGCCCTAACCCAAGTAATATGTCCAGGAGATTTCCGCGTGGCTTGGTCATTTTTTGCACCGGCGATTTGTTCTTTCTCTATGTAAATTTCGGGAAAAAACATCATATTCACGAGCCTACCATTCAAAAACCATTTGATCAATTCCGTTGCAAATTTGATTTTGTACAACTTGAGAGGGTCTTCTTTGCACATGATAAGGCTTAAAGCCCTAACCCAAGAAACATGTCCAGGAGATTTCCGCATGGCTAGGTCATTTTCCAGCGATTTGCTTTTTCTGTATATAAATTTCGGAAAAAACATCAATTTTACGAGCCTACCGTTCAAAAGCCATTTGACCAATTCCAATGCAAATTCGATTTTGTACAACTTGAGAGGGTCTTCTTTGCACATGAAAAGGCCTAAAGCCCTAACCCAAGTAATATGTCCAGGAGATTTCCGCGTGGCTTGGTCATTTTTTGCACCGGCGATTTGTTCTTTCTCTATGTAAATTTCGGGAAAAAACATCATATTCACGAGCCTACCATTCAAAAACCTTTTGATCAATTCCGTTGCAAATTTGATTTTATGCAACTTTGGAGGGAGGGTCTTCTTTGCATATGATAAGGCTTAAAGCCCTAACCCAAGAAACATGTGCAGGAGATTTCCGCATGGCTAGGTCATTTTCAAGCGATTTACTTTTTCTGAGTTTAAATTTCGGAAAAAAACATCATTTTAACGAGCCTACCGTTCAAAAGCCATTTGACCAATTCCAATGAAAATTCAATTGTGTACAACTTGAGAGGGTCTTCTTTGCACATGACAAGGCTTAAAACCCTCACCCGAGAAACATGTCCAGTAGATTTCCGCATGTCTAGGTCATTTTCCAACCATTTGCTTTTTCTGCATATAAATTTCGGGAAAAAAAAACATCAATTTTACGAGCCTACCGTTCAAACGCCATTTGACCAATTCCAATGAAAATTTAATTTTGTACAACTTGAGAGGGTCTGTTGTGCACATGAAAAGGCCTAAAGCCCTAACCCAAGTAATATGTACAGGAGATTTCCGCGTGGCTTGGTCATTTTTTGCACCGGCGATTTGTTCTTTCTCTATGTAAATTTCGGGAAAAACATCATATTCACTTCACGAGCCTACCATTCAAAAACCATTTGTTCAATTCCATTGCAAATTTGATTTTGTACAACTTGGGAGGGTCTTCTTTGCACATGATAAGGCTTAAATCCCTAACCCAAGAAACATGTCCAGGAGATTTCCGATTTGCTTTTTCTGAGTTTAAATTTCGGAAAAAAAAACATCAATTTCACGAGCCTACCATTCAAAAGCCATTTGACCAATTCCAATGAAAATTCGATTTTGTACATCTTGAGAGGGTCATCGTTGCACATGAAAAGGCATAAAGCCCGAACCCAAGTAATATGTCCAGGAGATTTCCGCGTGACTAGGTCATTTTTTGCACAGGCGATTTGTTCTTTCTCTATGTAAATTTCGGGTAAAAACATCATATTCACGAGCCTACCATTCAAAAGCCATTTGATCAATTCCGTTGCAAATTTAATTTTGTACAACTTGGGAGGGTCTTCTTTGCACATGATAAGGCTTAAAGCCCTAACCCAAGGAACATGTCCAGGAGATTTCCGCATGTCTAGGTCATTTTCCAGCGATATGCTTCTTCTGTATATAAATTTCGGGAAAAAACATCAATTTTACGAACCTACCGTTCAAAAGCCATTTGACCAATTCCAATGAAAATTCGATTTTGTACACTTTGAGAGGGTTTTTTCTTTGCATATGAAAAAGCCTAAAGCCCTAACCATAGTAATTTGTCCAGGAGATTTCCGCGGGGCTTGGTCATTTTTTGCACCGGCGATTTGTTCTTTCTCTATGTAAATTTCGGGAAAAAAACATTATATTCACGAGCCTACCATTCAAAAGCCATTTAATCAATTCCGTTGCAAATTTTTATTTTGTACAACTTGAGAGGGTCTTTTGTGCACATGAAAAGGCCTAAAGCCCTAACCCAAGTGATATGTCCAGGAGATTTCCGCGTGGCTTGGTCATTTTTTTGCACCGGCGATTTGTTCTTTCTCTATGTAAATTTCGGGTAAAAAACATCATATTTACGAGCCTACCATTAAAAAACCAATTGATCAATTCCGTTGCAAATTTGTTTTTGTACAACTTGAGAGGGACTTCTCTGCACATGATAAGGCTTAAAGCCCTAACCCAAGAAGAATGTCCAGTAGATTTCCGCATGGCTAGGTCATTTTCCAGCGATTTGCTTTTTCTATACATGTATATAAATTTCGGAAAAGACATCAATTTTACGAGCCTACCATTCAAAAGCAATTTGACCAATTCCAATGAAAATTCGATTTTGTACAGCTTGAGAGGGTCTTCTTCCTCTTCACATAACAATCCTGAATTTTCTAGAAAAGTATTATAAGTCTGTTATTAAGAATACTTGTGATTAATTTTCCTAAACAACTTAAAATAGTGATTCCTCTGTAGTTGTCTGAGTTATTTACATCGCCCTTTTTTATAAAAAGAAAAATTAACTGCTTTACACCATACTTCTGGGACACATGCTGATTCAAAATTGATATTAAACAATATTTAGAACAGGCAGCATAATATCGTTAGGGTACTTGATATGCTCATTCAATATATTGTCATGTAAAGAACAAGCTTTATTATTACTTAAACCATTAATTGCATTCAATATTCCACTGTTAGTTATAGTGGAGTTCAATTCAAAATTATAATCTGAAATATTGGCTATGTCAAAATCAACATTCTCTCCCTCATAATTTTCATTCAATTTACTGAAATGTTCATAAAAAGCATCTGCACTAATATTAGACATAATTTTATTTTTTTTCTCCCGAGTATTTATTCAGTAAAGACCAATATGCTTTGGGGTCTGAATGACGTAAATTTCTGAACTTATTAATTAATTAATAGTTTTATTATACTTTTTATATTCTTTTTTGTACATTTTACTTGCACTTTTAAAGACTCTAAATTTACATTGGAATTGAGACGTCTATATTCGTCTTTTTGCTTTCATGTATACATATCTTTGTAATTTAATAAATAACCAAGCTGTCTGATAATGCATATACACTGAACAAAAGTTCTAACCGATCACCCTGAGTTTTCGCTTACATATGAAAAAGAATAATACCAATAGATCCGACTTTTATTTTATTTCGGAGAGAATGAACCTATTGAGAATAATAAAATCAAAACATTTTCTATTTAAATAATACGTTATCGATATTTAAAAAAATATATATATTTTTATGAACAGCCACTCACCTGTCTGATAGAGGCTCCAGCATTCAACATGCTACGGCACGATCCTGCATCGACATTCGTGCCATGTTTTATGTTTTTTCACTTATAAAGTTAACAAGGATTTATGCAATGTAAAATTTAATACTCATCACGCTCTGCACGAACATTTCGTGCCAAAATGTGTAAACCGTGCCCTGTCTCCCGCGTGAGTGCATGGAACCGTATTAAATTATTTTTCTTTCCACAAATCGGTAGAAAATGACAAAAAATCACCTCTGCAAAATGTTATAAGGTGCTATTGACCCGTTATATAATAATCAAAATTTAAAAAGTGATCGGTTAGAACTTTTGTTAAGGGTATATACTTACTTATATTCTCACTATTACATAAAGACCTCCAAATAACCATTTTCGCATACGAAAAGTGTAAAATAAATGTCCAATTTAATATTTTTAATTATTTTATATAAAAGTTTTTAAAAGTCTGTAATAATTTATGAAATATATGAAAAAGAATAATAATAAAATATAGGGGGACGAGTTAGGGACGAGTTGATCACGGGACGAGTTGACCAAAAAGGTGACGAGTTGACCACAGGACGAGTTGACCACGGGACGAGTTGACCCTAAATCAAAAAATGAGATCTTCATTTCGCTCACTTTGAAAAATACGAAAGCACGGACTTTAATCCGTGACGAAAGTGACTTGTAAAAAAATATAGAGTTTAAATTGAAATCTATACTCAAATTGCAGTTTGCAGACGTATATTATCAGAAATATATATTATTTATTTTCAAAAATAATCATTATGATGATTTAATCACCATTCGTTTGCATAATTTCTCTTACACATGTTCTGCGATCTACCTGTCGCTCACATTGAAAAAAAACGAAAGTGACTTGTAAAATATGAAATAAAGCGTTGAATTGAAAGTTATACTAATAGGCGTATATTATCAGAAATTAATATTATTTGTTTTCAAAAATATCATTATGATAATTTGTACCCCGTTTTTTAAAAATAATTTCTATATATACAAGTTCAGCAATCTTCCTTTCGCTCACATAGAAAATACGAAAGTGACTTCTAAAATATCAAATATAGTGTTTAATTGAAAATATTAATTTTACAAAGTGCAATTTATAAACATTTTCAATTCAAACTCTATATTTGATATCTTACAAATCACTTTCGTACTTTTCAATGTAAGCTAAAGGAAGATCGCTGAAATTACCCCCCCCCCAAAAAAAAAGTGGGGAATAAAACTATAAATCATCATAATGATTAAATTAAATTTAGAAAAAATAAATAATATTAATTTCTGATAATACACGTCTACAAACTGCAATTTTAGTTCATTTTCAATTTAAACTCTATATATTTAATACTTTACAAGTCACTTTCGTTTATTTTTCTATGCAAGAGAAAGGAAGATCGCTGAACTTGTATATAGATATTAGGCCAATAAATGGCAATTAAATCATGAGTATGGTTATTTATTATTATATATATAATTAGTTGCTAATAATATGCGTCTACAAACAGCAATTTTACTGTAAAATTCTATTAAAACGGTACAATTCAAATTCTAAAAGTCACTTTCGTCAAAAATCTCACTTTCGTATTTTAGGCAAACCCAACTTAAAGCAACGCCAGGTGTCAAAGCCACCACACCTACATGATTTTAGAGATGGGCTTAGACTCTAATAATTCAAACTTATTAAGTCCACTTTTACAATCACGAATAGATAAATTTAGGCTGCAATTTTTTGAAGTAATTGATAAATTATTTGAAATATAATTCTATTTTGTTTGTGGTTAACGTCGCACTATAAAAGTAATATGGCGACTATAAGCTTACCTAGTGGATGATGACCATAGGTACTTCGTCGTGCATTATTTCAGGCACAAACGGGTGCCTGTGTAGAACAAGCCAGCTGAACAGCCGACTCACATGATATGGCCCTTATATATCCAACAACAATGTAATAAATCAGTTAATAGAATAGTTTAATGTTATAATTAAAGATGTTCGACAGGGTATACACTTTATAAGCGGTTGTTTGCATATACATGTATAAACCCCGCCTTTCCTTGTTGATCTTGTTTACCTGATTTTGTTCATAAATTGTGTTTTTAGTTTACATAAATGTCACGATTACATTATCCTTCCTATACTTACACTGGCACAATGCAAATGACCGTAGATTTCATGATCAATCCTGTACATTGCTTGGTCACCTTCATTGTGATTGATCATGAAATCCTATGTACAGTTATTTGCACTGTACCTTTGCTCTGGCACAGTAGGTACAGTTTATTGCATAAATGTAGGCAATAGTAATGGTATACTACTGGAGAGTCTTCCCATGAATTATACAGTGGCTAAACTGTGATCCGGAGTTAAAAGTACCAACCACCACCATAAACTTGGGTTAAATGGTTACATAAACAGACACTAATGACCACCATTAATGCTTGTTTCCAATATAACCAAAGTGTTCTTCATATGTTTGGCCTAGTCGTCACATATATTTGTCATTTTGGACATTAAGTCACTTAATATAAATCAATTAAATGACCTTTTCGAATGCATCTCTGTTCACTTTTTTCAAGGTCAACCAGGACTTCTGAATGTAAGTAGTTCGCACATTTCTGTCTGATATGCCCTCGGAATGCCTTTTCCTGTCCGTCCTTTGGAACACGAGGCAGACAAATTTTAACATTATCTGCCCAATTATCACCACTATCTATATTTTTCATGGTAGTGTTTTTATAATTTTAATCAAGAAAACAAAATAGTATAAAAAGATTTTTTCTATTCAAGATATTGTATCTAGGAAAGGTTCCACAAAATGACCATCCAGGCTTGAAATTTGGGAGCTACAGAACTTTATTCGCACATGTATCTGCTATAAATGTTTTGTCCAAAAGATTTTTTGGACGTAAAACATGAACATGATTTTTTGGATTTATTTCAAATTCAAGTGATTGTTTTTCCAAGCAGCACATATCCTTGGTATCCCTTTTCCCCAACTCGAATACGGACAGAAGATTTTGTTGTCATTGATTGACAGACAGGAACTTGGTGTTCATCTGGAACAAAAGATCATTGGTTTTGATAGAAATCAAATAGATTACAGATACTTTATTTCATGCTTTCCAGTGTTTTATTGTAATATATCAGATGATTATATTCTGATAAACCACTAGTGAAATTTATAAAATATAATTTTCACTGTAGCCGGACTATATCTGAATGCGGATGAAAAGAAAATCAAAACTGAATGGAATAACAGGCAAAAATAAATGCCGTCATGCGTAAATTTTGCTTCTTTCGGAAAAGAATGTTGAGGTCACCATACATTATGTTAAAAATGTAACAAAATTAAAGAAATTTAACAGAACTATATTTCAAACTTGTTGATGTGACGTCATGATGTGATGACGTCACGAAGGAGAATGCGCGACGTTACGCGGCAAAATCAGTAAAATTACTTAAAATCACTTAAAACGCATGAAATAAAAAGAAAATTTATTTGTTTTACATATAAGATTGAAAATATATTTCATTCGTGAACACCAGCTATTATATTTTCACTCGTGGCTACGCCACTCGTGAAAATATTGCATCTGGTGTTCACTCAGTGAAATTATATTTCAATCTTACATGCAAAACAAACAAATATCCTCTATACATTTTGCAAATATTGATCAAAATATATTAAAAGATTCAAAACAATAAGATTCTCATAATAGTAAAACTATCAAGTTATATTATTACATAGCTATTTATCAAAAATGTTACAAAATAAGACAAAGTTTGATTACTATGTGTTTGTTAATCATATTATCTCGCAAATTACAACAAGTTTTAAAACTAAACTGAATGATCTTGCCATTATTATAATTGGTAATGACGCATAGAAATTCCTAAACAGTAATTCTGATTTTTTATTTGTGCCTACACAATGGTAAAACTTTACTTAAAGCGAAAAATAAATCAAAATAGAGTAGCAAAAATAATAATGTTAAATTTATGTTCCGTATTTGCTTCCGTAGAACAAAAATCGTCAATTATCAATTCATTCTTTTTGTTTCGTTTAAATTATAAAGAAATGACAAATCGCAAATGAAAGGATAATACAAAATTTACGTCTAGGTGTGTTTTCATGTCTTTTCAAAGCTTTTGTATAATAAGTATTATTTTTTTACAATGACGCAAGCATGAATTATTCGCCGATTTCTTTATTATTTAAATGTTATCTTCAAGAGATTTGCGATATAAACATCTGAAAAAAAATATTGGATTAATTTAAACCTATCTAGTCTGATTTGGAGAAAAACCTTGTATTTTACCTCAAACGGTTTAGAAATTCCAAAACGCAGGTTGTTGGAAGCCGTCATAGATTCTATAGAACTGTCGCGATTGATTATAAAGGGATTGGCAATACAAACAATCGACTTACCTTCCACGTCTGGATCGTAGCCACGCTAGGAATTGCCTAATTCTTCTTAGTAATATATAACACTAATATGGCGCCCAACTTTCAGACCTAACACACTAGTTCCAGTTGGTCCGGAACCATCCGTTAACTTCCGTCAACTCCCGTAACCAGTACCATACGGTACTACACTACTTCGTGCGCACGTAATACCTTCCATTTCTAAAATGGACAGGGAAGTGCTTTTTCATGACTTGTTTGAAATTAAAAGCTATCGCGTGTGCACGTAATAAATTGTACGTGCGCACGTAGTAGCTATCGCGTGCGCACGTAGTAGTCATAGCGTGCGCACGTGGTAGCTATCGCATATAGTAATTAATATCGTTTTAAACATCAAATAAACACGTTTCTCAGATGTCAAAGTAAGAAAAGGGCTGTACTCAATTGAAAAATGCCTTACGTCAAGTTAAATTCTTAAATAATACAAAAATGGTATCGGGCCCACCGCACTGCGTTGCAATCGAATCCACCGCCGTCTGCGACGAAAACTTTTTTTGTCATTTATTTTATAAACAGGCAATAACAATTTCCCAATTTTCCAAATTATGGTTAATTTGTGAAAGTATCATTGATTCGATGTGATGCCGATGTATTATGGGTCGTTTTGCACACATTTGTATGTGTTTTAACCAAAATTAGGCAAAAGTGGCGTCCCCTCATCAAACTGTACAGAAGTGTTTGCATAAACGGCAATGAATTGCACCGTGCCCGTGTAATAGGTTGAAAGAGTACATATGTGGGCTCCAGTCTCACTGAGTGTTTCCAGTAAAACATTAAAACATAAAACAAAATTCAGTCATATACTTACCGAAAACAACAAACGGCCATATTTTATCCATCGCTTCTGCGACGAATACTCCACCGTCGCTGCGGTAGACCCACCGCTTCTGCGAAAGCTATGGCCAGTGTGATTTAAATATTTTCCGATGTCCCCCATCGGGTGTGCACGTGATAGATAAGATATTTCTGATGTCCTCCATTGCGTTCCCACGTGATAGATAAAATATTTCTGATGTCCCCCATCGCGTGCGCACGTGATAGAAAAATATTTCTGATGTCCCCCATCGCGTGCGCACGTGATAGATAAAATATTTCTGATGTCCCCCATCGCGTGCGCACCAGATAGATAAAATATTTCAGATGTCTCCTTTATGCCGCCGTAATGTGCTCATCCAGAAATTTATTGAAATCTATGAAACGCTTACTGAATATGTCTAATTTGATTAAGGGAATGAATAAATTATGTATTGGCAGCTGTGTTCCCAATTACAGATCATGTAAAGTTGGCCCTTCCTTTAAAAAATGCCGTTTTTTTTAATGATTCTATATATTTATATTGTGACCACCTATAGTGTGAAGAGTTTAAAACATAACTTATGTACTTTGTGTAAAATCAAAACATGTTTTCTTTATTATAATCTTTTAGTAGACTATGAAGCAATTTTTAATATTTTCTAATATCAAATTTGAGCATAATAAAATCTTTAATCTGTTGATAAATACTAAAAATATTTGCGCATTACTTATCCTTGGATATTGACCAGAAGGCCAATCATCTTTCGGCATTCAAATTTTTTATATCTCTTTAGATTTTAAAACTTTAGTTATTTGCCTCAGCCTTATCATATAGTCTGATATTTTGAAACCTTTTCCCATTATCCATATTTCTCTTTCACAATTATTTCTATTCATTTTAATCAAATATAATTTTCTGTTCAGAAATATGTATGGCCGATTAATAAATAACTGTTATTGAAAATTTGAATGCTGAGGTAATCTTATAAATCATATCAGGCTTTGTTACAAAACTTCCACTTCCATTAGTTTCGTTTTTTTTTTTTGGAGAGCTCATTTTTACAACTAAATATACATGTATGTACGTTGTATACGATAACGTAGGTTGGAAGGTTGGATATCAATGTTTGCAGTAAATCATCGGCATTCAAGCATCTATATACAGATCGATTCTTAATTCGTAGATAATAAACGACTCTACTTATTAGTGCCATGACTTTAGAAAATATATAATAAATTTTGTAAACAGATGAGTATAATTTGCTCCATCACAAATAAAAAAATACGAACAAAACAGTGATACTTCTTTTAGTTTTAATAACAAAATGAACTACAAAACGTGAGAAAAATAAATAAATAAAGCAAAATGTGCTAATAATGCACGTGTAATAATATACAAAATTGAGCAACATATAACTTTTTCAACTTCTGTCACTTTTCTATACATGATATTAATTTAGTCATTTCTATACCGAGTGAAAATCAATTATGTTTAGTTCCATAATTAAACAACTAATCTTCTATGTACATACTTACAATAAAAGACAACAAAACACAGCAAAAGTATACCATCTTATGTACATTAACTATGGCACTTCTATAATTACATCATGGAATTATATTCCATCTTTTGTTTCCATTTATCAGAGACATAGATGTTATCTATGTCTCTGCATTTATATATAAAAAGACGATACGGCGGGCAAATCGAAGATATAACGTGCTACAACGGCTTTTACAGAAGCCAGGGTGTAACTAAGTATTCTGAATGTTTCCTCTCGTATCTTTTAAACATACGATGCATATGATATCACCCTTGTTAAAGTATTCTTTACGATTATCAAATGTATAAATTTCATCATATTCAATCTTTAATAAATGCACGTAGAAAGTATTTTTCACTCCTCATAAAGTATAAACGATGAATTTTCAATGTTTGCTCCACGTGATGGTCCAATAAAAGTCACTACTGGGTCCAATTTTAGTCTTGTTTTCATTTCCAAACCCAAGTCGATACTAATTATTGCATATCGTACTCCTTATAGCCTCGTTTTCATTTTTGCGACGGACGCGCCCTCAGGCGCGTTCAGAGCTAAGTCATCTACATGGGAATTCGTTGGCTACAATCGCGCAGTGTGTCCTAAACCGATTAACAGCCCAAGAAATAAAACATGAATTTGATCCTTCAAAACTCCCATACTTTGTCTGGATATCTTAAAATCTTCCATATTTGGCCTTTTCAATTTCAAATTAAGTTATCCAAGTTAAAATATGAACGTATATTATTGATAAAAACGTTGTAGTCCCGTAGTATTATTGCGCAATATGCAAATTACTGCCGAAACGATTTACCGCTGTCGAAAAAGTAGGACAGCAAATTATACTACAATAAAGGTGTAACCTCTGAGTTCCAAGACATTATTAGTAGGAAATAAATATTTCTTCATTATACAAAACATTATTATTAACAAATCGAAAGTTAATCAAAAGTTTTTCGTGACTCTAGGGATAACTCGCGCATTAATAAAAGAAGAACTATTTTCATGACTCATACCGCGGGTTAGCTGAATATTCAGCAGTTATTAATATCTGAGATACAGTACAATGGTTAGTAGAAATATCTATTTTTGAAAATGCATGTAAGAAGAGAGTTTAATTTTCAACACTTGACCGCCATGTTGTCTTTCATGGTAAGGAAGTTATAATATCAGTTCTACTTCCGATTCTTGTGGTTTGTTTTACATATTTTTCTAGGTCATGATATGAGTTAACCTTCGCTATTCTAAAAATAGATTCTGCTTCACCTGTTTCTGATTTTTGGACAGGCGATTAGGGAGTACACATTTATATACATGTAATAAACCAATACTTTTAGAAATTCTATACAATTGTAAGAAGCAAACAAGTTGAAAATGGAATTTAGTGTGAAATTGAAAAGGACAACTAAACACTGTAGTGCTTAAGTGACATTTAAATTAAAATAAAAACGATGTGCTCTGGCCTCTACATCTTTACCTTGTAAATAAAAAAAATCTAAAAAATACACTATTAATTGCTGATGATTTTAACCAAATTTATTTTTAATGAGACATAAAAAATACAAATGGCACAGGCTAAAACGCAGACGCTTATGCAGACAATATAGAATATATAGTAAAACGCAGACAATATAGGTACATGTATATAGTGTTTTCACAAAACGCAGACAATATAGATATAGAACAGAACAGAACATATATTTTATTTTGAATTAAGCATATACAGCTCATCTTCATATACAACAAATATATACATGCATGAATATGAAAAATGGTAAGCGCATATCAATAAATAAAGTAAACTAGTGAGAGTGTAATACAACACATGTAATATTTACAATCCTTATTTATTTCATGCTTTCCAGTGTTTTATTGTAATATATCAGATGATTATATTCTGATAAACCACTAGTGAAATTTATAAAATATAATTTTCACTGTAGCCGGACTATATCTGAATGCGGATGAAAAGAAAATCAAAACTGAATGGAATAACAGGCAAAAATAAATGCCGTCATGCGTAAATTTTGCTTCTTTCGGAAAAGAAAGTTGAAGTCACCATACATTATGTTAAAAATGTAACAAAATTAAAGAAATTTAACAGAACTATATTTCAAACTTGTTGATGTGACGTCATGATGTGATGACGTCACGAAGGAGAATGCGCGACGTTACGCGGCAAAATCAGTAAAAATTACTTAAAATCACTTAAAACGCATGAAATAAAAAGAAAATTTATTTGTTTTACATATAAGATTGAAATATATTTCATTCGTGAACACCAGCTATTATATTTTCACTCGTGGCTACGCCACTCGTGAAAATATTGCATCTGGTGTTCACTCAGTGAAATTATATTTCAATCTTACATGCAAAACAAACAAATATCCTCTATTTATTTCATGCTTTCCAGTGTTTTATTGTAATATATCAGATGATTATATTCTGATAAACCACTAGTGAAATTTATAAAATATAATTTTCACTGTAGCCGGACTATATCTGAATGCGGATGAAAAGAAAATCATAACTAAATGGAATAACAGGCAGAAATAAATGCCGTCATGCGTAAATTTTGCTTCTTTAGGAAAAGAAAGTCGATGTCACCATACATCATGTTTAAAATGTAACAAAATTAGAGAAATTTAACAGAACTATATTTCAAAATTGATGATGTGACGTCATGATGTGATGACGTCACAAAGGAGAATGCGCGACGTTACGCGGCAAAATCAGTAAAAAACACTTAAAATCAATTAAAAAGCATGAAATATAAGATTGAAATATATTTCATTCGTGAACACCAGCTATTATATTTTCACGAGTGGCGATGTCATTATTGTTGCAAATAGTACATTTCCGGTCATTTCTATCAATATTATTGTGTCTACCTGTTTCTATTAATAAATTGTGAGATGATAATCTAAGTTTAGCCAATATATTTCTTAATTTCATAGAGTCAACAATATCCAGGTATTTAGACCTGCTAAAATCGGTTTTGATATGTTTATACAAATACAAAGAAGAACAAATATGTACACTAGAATGCCAATTTGTGATATAAATATCTTTTAAACGACCATGTAGGACTGGTATTAATATATTTAGCTTAACTGATTCTGGATACATACACACTTCATTAAATCCAGCACTTTGCAAAAGTGTTTTAACTTTAGACAACCAATTTACAGTATTAGACTTTGACTCTATCTCCAATCTCTGACAATTAACAATATAATTTAATATACAATTGCTTGATTTATTTTGGTATATTTTTAAAAAATATTTAACAATTCTTACATGACGTGAAATATATAATGGAAATCGGCCTACTTCTGCAAACAGTGAAAGAGTATTTGTTGACATTTTCACATTAAGCAACCATTTACAGAACTTCCTATGTACAATTTTCCGATGGTAGGCTACCCCATACCTCGCAACTATAATTTAGAATTGGTAGAACATATGCATCAAACAGGTTGAACATAATATCAATTGGAACTTGCTTATCTCGTGTTACATTAAATAATGAGCTCATAGCCCGTAGTGCTTTGCCTTTAAGTGTGTTGGTCGCTGGTAGGAACGAACTTCCGCTTGACAAAACAATACCTAAGTAATTAAACGTTTTTACTATTTCTATATTTAAACCCCCATATATCCACTTATAACTTTTATTTAAAACTCCGCCCTTTCTAAAAACAACAATCTTAGTCTTATCTACGTTAACAGTAAGATGCCATTTGTTACAATATTTTTCTAAACTATTTAAGGAATTTTGTAAACCTTGAGCAGATTCAGAACAGATAACGGCGTCATCTGCAAATAATAGCAAATAAATCGATATTTGATCTAATGTTATACCATCATCTAAATTTTCTTGTAATAAATTTTCTAAATCATTCAAAAAGAGACTGAACATTATTGGTGAAGTTATCTCACCTTGAAAGAGACCCATTTCACTACTGAAAAATTCAGACAACGTATTTACATGTTTTACACACAATTTAACATCTTCATACATTGAATATATTACAGAAAACAATTTGCCATCAATACCACATTTTATCAGTTTATACCATAGGCAGTTCCTATCAATTAGATCGTATGCTTTTTTAAAGTCAATAAAACAGCAAAATAGTTTCTTCTTATCATTTATAAACCTTTCAACCAAAGAATGTAATATAAAAATAGCATCTACAGTGCTATAATCTGCTTTAAACCCAAACTGGGCATCCGTAATTTTGTCATTTTCTACAGACCATTTCTTCAGCCTGTAATCACTGTGAAAAACTTAGCAAAACAACTTGTTATCGTAATTCCCCTATATTTACTCGGGTCTGTTGAATCACCCTTTTTATGTAAAGGAATAATAATACCGGATGACCAACATTTTGGGAAAGATCTACTATCAAGAATATAATTAAAAAGCAATTGTAAAGGATTCACAATATCATTTATACATGCTGTAAAGTACTCGTATAAGATGTTATCAGCAGAACAAGCTTTATTACTACCTAAGCTTTTTGATGCTAGAACAATCTCTTCCACAGATATCGGTTTATCAAGTTCTTCAAATGTAGCATTGTTGCCTTCTGATTCTAAGAAAGTTTTTACAAAGTCATCGCAATCATTATTAGTTTCACGTTTATCATGATTTGTAGAAAGATTTTTAAAATGTTCATAAAAAGAGTCAACTGTTATTTCTTCACCCCGATTTCCTGGCGATTTCTGTTTAAACGTCTTCCAGAATTCACGTGGTGATTTATGTTTTATTGTATTTAGAGATTGGGCAAATGTTTTATTATAATTATTTTTACATTTACGACAATAATATTTATAGTCCTTTTTCTTGGTATAAACGTTCATTCTTTTCTCATCATTTGGGTTGATATTATATTCATACATTGCCTTTTTAAACAATTCATGTTTTTCTTTGCACACTTCGTTATACCACTTTTGCCTGTTTACGTCTGTACCAGTAAAATACACAGTTTTACTTTTTGTGCAGCGTTCAAAGTATTTCTATATATAGTAGAAATGGTTGTAATGGGAATTAAAGGTAAAGGAGGATGATAGCCCTATATAATGAAATAAATATATGTATATTTATTAAAATAGATAAATTTATTAGAATAAAACAAAATATATATTTATTAGAATTATTTTTTTAAAATGCATTTATGGATGGAAGGTATTTAAATAATTTAACAATGATCAAAGGGTATATATTATTAAGAATTACATACAGGCATTTTATTTTCAATTTTAATTGTATTTTGATAATCTACCCCTTTTATGTATAATTTGCACTTAAAAAAGATATTTTATTGGATGCTATTCTGATATTATTCTAAAGTAAATTGAATAATTGCAACCAATTAAAGGATGAAAGATCAAAGAGAAAATTAGTTTCCTATATATGTATATCATATACAAATCGAAATGACATGGTTTGTTTGATATTGATAATAATTGTTTGAATAAAAAGAGAAAACAAGAAATGTTACATGGGAGATGAACATTTATATATGTTTTTGCCGAATAAAATATTGAAATTTTTAACATTTATAAATGACAATATTATAGTTCAAAAGAATAATAATAAAAGACATGAACAAAAGAATTAGTCCAATAATATAATGTCCTTATAAAATTTGGACAAATAATTATATAATTTTAATCCTAATATCCAATCATATCATTATCAAGACATTAGTGTTAATGATAATTATTATTGAGCTACTATTTTTATAGTATAAAAATACATTTTTTGAATATCCTTTTCTCATACATCTTATAGTATTAATAATAAAAGAGTGATACATATTGTGGATAATTTCTGTTGCTGGATTTATCATTTGGAGATTATAAAATTATTACTGATATGTTTTATAGCGAACAAAATGTCATCAATGATGTGGTACCATTCTTTTCAGTAAGTGCATAAAGTATTTCAATGGCTTACTTATGTCATGCTTCATGATTGCATATAGTTGTTGATGATTGTTTGAAATTGATTAGATTAGTGTCACTTCACATGTGCATAATTAATTGCCTATAGCCAAGGGGATTAGAGTTACCCCCACAGTTTGTCCCCTGTTGATAAGGAAAGTGTGACCACATCCTGTGTCCAATGTTGCAACTCTTATTCTGAGTTTTTTGAATGTGCAGTTGGTTTAAAACAGGGAGAAGTTATGTCCCCTTTATTATTTTCATTATTTATAGAAGACTTAGAGTTATTTTTGCAAGAAGATTACACTTGTGGCCTTACGATAGATGACATTACCTTCATTTTGATGCTTTTTGCTGATGATATGGTTATATTAGGTAGAACACCTTCAGAACTTCAAAAACACTTTGATATGCTGAAAATATATTGTGATAAATGGGGATTATCAGTAAACACTAGCAAAACTAAAGTAATGGTTTTTAGAAAACGTGGGAATACAAAGCAAAATGAAACATGGACCTATGCTGGCAATAGCTTAGAAGTTGTAAATGATTTCAATTACCTTGGTACAGTGTTTAATTATACTGGAAACTTTGCATCTAATCAAGAATACATAGCTGGGAAAGGACTCAAAGCCCTTAATATCTTAATGACTAAAATTAAAGCTTATAAAATAAGCCCACAGACTGTGTGTCAACTCTTTGATGCTTTTGTAGGTTCAATTCTAAATTATGCTTGTGAAATCTGGGGTTTTTCTAAATCAAAAGAAATTGAACGAATACATTTAAAGTTCTGTAAACAACTACTTAATGTTAAAACTTCAACAAGTAACATGGCCATATATGGTGAATTAGGTAGATATCCTCTTTACATAAACAGATATACAAGAATGATAAAGTTTTGGTGTAAAATATTGACATCTGATAATATTATTATAAATACTCTGTATAAAGAATTATGTAAATCAGTAGATACTACAAATGTTAGGAACTGGGCAACTAATATTAGGTCCTTACTAAATGACTTTGGTTTTTCATATGTGTGGAATAATCCTAATGCTGTGAATATGAATACTTTCCCAGACATTTTTAGGCAGAAAGTATATGATGTCTTTGCACAGACATGGTTCAATTCTGTAAATAATTCAGAAAAACTTTATTTATATAAAAACTTTAAAACATGTATTGATTTTGAAATTTACCTGAATGTGTTGCCTAACACCCTTCGGAATTCACTGTCCAGATTAAGGTTGTCATCCCACAAGCTACGCATAGAAACTGGTAGATATGCACAGAACCGAATAGAACGAAACCAGCGTTATTGTACTATCTGTAACGAAAGAGATATAGAGGATGAATACCATTTTGTTATCAAATGTAAAGCCTACATGCCTTTAAGACAGATGTATATAAAACCTTATTTCTATAGAAATCCTAGCGTGTATAAATTCAATGAATTATTACAGTCAAAAAATGTTGGTGTAATAAAAAAATTAGGTAAATTTGTTTATGAAGCGTTTAAGCTTAGAGAAACATTAAATTGACATGAAATATTTGTGAAATGTAAATGTATGATACCTGTTTTAAAAGTAATTCAACATGCACAGGCCTGCATTACTTTTGTATGTTTTTTTTTTCTACAGTACGGTAAAATTGTAATAATAGATAATTTATTAATGTTATAATACAGTAAACTAAATTTATGTCTAGATTTGGTATACTGGTGCCTCGTATTTCCGTGGTACCCATATTTCCAAGGTATCAGACTTAAACAGTCTAAAGTGCCTCCTAAACTTCATGAATCTGCCAGTAGTTTTACTTTTACTATTTTATTGTATTTTTATCGAAATATTACAAATAGAACTAAAAAAAAATATTTTATTTAGTTTTAGAGAAAGGTTACTTAATATTTCACAATTTTTCTTTTAGATTGCATACCTTTTGAGAAAATCTTCTTTGTTAAACAACCATTGAGGTATTTGATAAGTGCCAAAGAGAAAATCGCCCCTTTCAGATGAGCCTAGGTATAGGTGTACTAATAGATAAAGTTTTACATTGGTTTTGCTTTTGAAACTGTTAAAAGGTAATTGCCTTGGAAATATGAGAACACAAATTTACTCACAAGGCTGCAGATGGGTGTGCATTGCAATGTTGTATACATAATTGCTTACATGCAAACATTAAATGGAATAAACTGTGATGCAATTGATATGTCTCTCCTACAATATTCACTGTATTTTCCAGAATTTTATCCTCTTAACTTCTGTTGTCTGGGTTAAACAGTTAAGTACCTCGGAAATATGAGGCACCAGTATATCTGTTCATGGTATTGTAAGATTTATGTTTTTTTTTTTGTTGTTTTTTTTCCTCTCTGTTTTTTCACTTATAAAAATGTATGATATATATGTTTTAGAATTATGTACAAAGATGTATATCATAGAGATGTATTATAAGTTATTTCATGCAGCGACATTTGCTAACAAAACATAGTCACAACCTATGGGCTTTTTACATAATCTTGGAACAGTGTTTACATCATGTATATATAAACTTGTACATGTGTACTATACATCAGTTGAGAATTATCAAATATCATGTTATTACGGGCAAATGTCGCTGCATATATTTGTTTGGAACACCTGCTCTGTACATTTATGTAACATACTGTCATATTTTTAACTTACCTACTCAAATATATATCCAGTAATGCGGTCAAATATGTTGAAAAACATCGAAAATCTTTTTCCAGTCATGAAGCGTGGTCGCAAAAAGGCGTGACGGTTTATTATTTCCGGTCTCCATATTTGGCATGGGGACGGTAATGATTGGTTGATATTAGTAAATAACAATGACGTCGATAAAGTTTATGAATGGGCAAATGAGTGTTTACTTTCGGTTTTCCTTATATGGTAATGTTTACTACGGAAATAGCTTACAGGTATTCTGACCCAATTACGGATATATTCACTGCAATTTTACACCTTCATGTATATATGTAATGGACCGAATGGACCACTCTCACTCGAATGCTAGAATTGACTTGTTCATTATTTAGCAGTTATGAACTTGATTATTTATTTATATAATGATTTATGTACAGTACATTATGTTTGTGTATATGTATATGACGAGAAACTATGTAGTTTAAGTCAATAAAATGTTCTTCTTCTTCTTCTGTGTATTATACGAATGCGAATACGAAAACTTTATTTGTATAAAGCATAGTACAATGCTTATAACAAGTATAAATTGTAATATATATAATGTTTGGAGATCAAAACATGGATTTTTCCAGCAAACATAAGATGTTTCATGGAATATAATGTTCAATATTCAATATAATATTTAACATGTTTAATATATATGTTGCGCTTGCATGCATAAGTTTCAAATAAACAGACACCAACCTACAATATCCTGAATAGTCTGCACTTAACTTATTCTGTCATTTTCTAAAATATAAAGACATGAAGAACACTAAAGTCCTACAGACTAAACGTAATATTCACTGTTGCAAGTCAGTTCCTTTGAAAGATATACATGCAAATGCAAACATCTTAAACAATAAATTATGGTTCGAATATATTTCATTTTCAGATATTACTAGAAGAGATACTATGAAATACGTTGTCTATTTGCTAAGTAAATAAATTTAGATAATGCACATATAGTTTTCTTAGAATTAGAAGACATTAGGCTGTCGAATTTTATAACAGACGGCCAGTGACAATAATAAGGTTTAAAAAGCCTTTTCCTCAATTCTCTAGCTATAACGTGGACAGACTAACAAAAAATGATACTCTGTTTCAGGTTGTCTCATTAAAACAAGATTTACATATTCTTTCTGATCTTGGTATATTTTCCTATCGACCAGATTCTACACATAGCTAAGTTATGTGATGACGTTCTAAATTTAGTAAGAGCAATTCTATGATTTTTGTCTGTGATTAAATCAAAATACTTTTCACATTTATAATCATGTTTAAAAATGCTATAAGTTTGCAGGCGACCAGAATTGTTTATATCAGTATACCACTTCTGTATAAAAGTATCTATAATTATTTGTCTGATAATGACAAAGGGAATATCTATATCAAACTGGTTAATCCATACATACGCTAAACCATGGGTTGTTAAAATGTTTTTAATATAAAAAGCCCAGTTTTTCGAGTTATATGTATTCCCAGAATCAACATCTTGCTTAAGCATTGAATAAACTTTTTTTAACAATCTCTGTATCGTCAAGCTTAATAATTTTCACCCAAAACTTAATCATCTTAATTTGTCTCATCACAGAAAAAGGGTAACGGCGTAATTCACCGTATAGCGCCGAGATGTTAGTTGATTTTCGAACGCATAAAAGTCGTCTCAAAAATTTTGTATGTATTTTTTCAACATCGCGTCCGTCATGCATTCCCCAAATTTCTGATCCAAAGTTAAGGATTGAGCCGACAAGTGAATCAAAAATTCTACATTTCTGAGAAACAGATAACTCAATATTATTAAATATGGTAAAAACGTTATAAAGAGCAAATGAGGCATGTTCAGATATATATTTCTGAGTTCTATACCAGTTTCCGTTCTTTAACAAAGTGATACCTAAATATTTGAATGAATTCACCAGTTCAATAAGGGTGTCGTTAACATAAAAGTCATGGTGTGTATGTCTGCCCTTTTCAAAAATCATTGCTTTTGTTTTCGAGGTATTTATCTTTAATCCCCAAAGACTACAGTATCTCTCGACATCAGACATCATCGACTGTAAACTCTGTGCATGGGGACTTAGCAAACAATACTTGGTCGTCTGCGAAAATTTTTAAGAATAGCTGAAGTTCATCAATAGAGAAAATACCTTCTAGGTCGGTATTAATATACCTTAAGATGTCGTTCACGAAGAACATAAACAGCAGAGGGGAATCTGTTTAAAATTAAATTCTTTTTGTTATAAGTAACAGTAAAATGCAGACACTATAGATATATAGTACAACTTTTGATAAATGCAGACAATATGCAACATATAGTAAAACGCAGACAATATAGAAATAATAGAGAAAATATTTGTTTAAAATTAAATTCTTTTTGTTAAAAGTAACAGTAAAATGCAGACACTATATATATAGTAGCATATAGTAAAATGCAGACAATATAGATATATAGTACAACTTTTGATGCAGACAATATGAAACATATAGTAAAACGCAGACAATATAGATATATAGTAAAATGCAGACAATGTAGATATATAGTAAATGCAGACAATATGTAGCATATAGTAAAACGCAGACAATACAGATATATAGTAAATGCAGACAATATGAAACATATAGTAAAATGCAGACACTATAGATATAATAGAGAACATATTTGTTTAAGATTAAATTCAATTTGTAAAATGCAGACACTATAGATATATAGTACAACTTTTGATAAATGCAGACAATATGAAACATATAGTAAAACGCAGACAATATAGATATATAGTAAAATGCAGACAATATAGATATATAGTACAACTTTTGATAAATGCAGACAATATGTAGCATATAGTAAAACGCAGACAATATAGATATATAGTAAATGCAGACAATATGAAACATAAAGTAAAATGTGGACACTATAGATATAATAGAGAACATATTTGTTTAAGATTAAATTCATTTTGTAAAATGCAGACACTATAGATATATAGTACAACTTTTGATAAATGCAGACAATATGAAACATATAGTAAAACGCAGACAATATAGATATATAGTAAAATGCAGACACTATAGATATATAGTACAACTTTTGATAAATGCAGACAATATGTAGCATATAGTAAAACGCAGACAATATAGATATATAGTAAATGCAGACAATATGAAACATATAGTAAAATGCAGACACTATAGATATAATAGAGAACATATTTGTTTAAGATTAAATTCATTTTGTAAAATGCAGACACTATAGATATATAGTACAACTTTTGATAAATGCAGACAATATGAAACATATAGTAAAACGCAGACAATATAGATATATAGTAAAATGCAGACACTATAGATATATAGTACAGTATAGTAGGAGACAGCCAAAAAGCATTAGCCATTAATATATTACTTTCTTGTCCACATTTCTTTTATGTTACAAATTATGCAAAGCTAGTATTAAATATTTTATTTCAAATTAATTTAATTAAAATCTAACATAGAATAAAAAAAACCCTTTCTTATATCACTATTTATATATTTATTGTTGATATTATGATACTAATAAAACATTTAAATAAAAACATTTCTAATCTCTAATTAAAATGTTATTTTTGTATCAAATAATAATTCTTATAAATCTCTTATTTTATAAAGTTAATCTGAAAAAAAAGTGGTGACAAGCTGTTAAGAGTCTAATTCACACCTTCTATTTCTATATCGTCTGCGTTTTGTGAAAACACTCTATATCTATATTGTCTGCGTTTTACTATATATTCTATATTGTCTGCATAAGCGTCTGCGTTTTAGACCGGCCCAATACAAATGACTTATATTTCATTGTCTATATGCCCACTATGATATAACACGAAGCAATTCTAAATAGCATTCTCGAATGTATAATGTATTAATTTATGTTTGAAGTTTATTTGCCTGGTTTTATTTTAGAAATATTTCGTTAACAGTTTTTTTCTATTTACATATCATTTCTTGGAATAAATCGATAAGGACACTGATTTACAAGTTTGATCAGAGTTTTTAGGCATAAATTTCATTCTGTATTTAAGTGCTTGAAAGTAGAAAATCTGAATTATATCAGTTTGGGACACAAAATATATTGCTCTACAAATCTCGAACTTGTATGGAACGAATTTTCTCTGTTATATATTTTGTGTTTTGTTTTGTTTTTTTCTAAAAGAAGCCTTAATGTCTCTCCGGTTGCATGTCCGTCGCATTCAGTGCTGCAGCACTTTGATTATAAATCAAATCATACTCCATCTAGCCAGGGTCTTTCAAATATCGGAAAGACCCTGATCTAGCGTAGTTTTTATTTTTGAGAGTCGAACAATGCATATCAGTTACTTATTGAACTTGAAGTAACAAAGTTCTGACAATATGTTACATGTCCAGAATGATGGTACAAAATAAAGAAGTAATTACATATTGTTGAGAACAATACTGATTTTATTGGACAAGTACACAGTTGCAAAATCTATTTCTGACTCGGCTGGCGCCTCGTCGATTTTCGGTATGACAACTGCATGTGTTCTCGTCCAACAGAATTCAGAACTGTACTAATTTCATATTACATGTATATTATTTAAGTCTATCAATTATACAATTTGACTACTGCTTATAAAGATGTACTACGAATAAACAAATGAGTTTTGGGATATACATGCACGGATATATTCAATGTCTAGACTGAATTTAACATGGCAAACATCTTATTATTAAAATTAATTAATTCACCCAATGAATGGCACTGTATTGAAGGATGATCTGTCATTTTTCTTTTTGTACGGAGAACAATGTGTCTGTGTCGTGTGTGTTCCAGTTATAATATGTGTAGACTGGTGCATATTCCACGGTGTCCTTGCTGCCTTTCCCTACTTTAATTTTCACTCGTCCTGTTGCACTCTCAGTCATTGTAGCAGTTGCTGAAAGTGATTTATGTAATCACAATTATTGCTATTTTCTAAATGATTCACAACATTTGTCTAAAACTTTTACAGTCAATGAAATCCAGCAATAGGTTTAAGGACCTCCATTGGGGCACATAAGCTTAAAGCATAAATTTGGTTACTGTGACACCTAAAATAGAAATATTAGCATACAACAATGGAAACTCTTTTCTTTTCTTAAAGATCGTGTGACTCAATCTTTTTATGGTTTTATAACTAAATATGATGCTCAAATGAAGATTAATCAATATCGTAAGTTACTAAAAACATTATTATACTACAGAATTTATCATTTCGTGTAAAGAAAGAGAGGTCATTAGAAATTTATTTTCGATATTTTTAGTCTTAGCCAACTTTTTCAATAAGAGATTTAATTATTACATTTCCTTATAGAGCGTATTAATAAACATTTGCAGTACATATTTTACATATTCTTGGATGTTTTAGAAGAATAATTATAAACATGTACATATACTAAATTTCATTTAAGTTGTGTACACATATTAAATTTCATTTAAGTTTTGTTACGCTCTTAATTACAACATACAGGTTTCCATTATTCGACCATTTTTAGCCATTTGTATACCAGTATTTATTCTGGGGAAAAAACTGAGTGACGAGTTGTCTAAATATTTTGCACGTAAGCTATTGGCTCAAACCCATATTAAATATAGAAATCTGGTGAATATATTTTAGTCATGTCAGTGTAAACCTTCTGAAAATAAACATTTCATGATATTCAAATGATTCAGCTGACATTGAGTTCCATATTAAAAATTCATGACTGTCATTCCTACGGTCATATGTTACGAGGATGTGGCAATACTATTATTAACATTTCATTTACAAAGTGGTACACTTCTAAAATGATATATTGACTCTTTGTAAAAGTGGGGCTACCACATTCCAAAAATATCTTTCTTAAATGCATTATTCTTGTAGAACAATATGAGCCGCGTCATGACGAATCCAACATAGTACGTTTGCGATCAGCATGGATCCAGACCAGCATGCGGAAGCGCAGGCTGGTCTGGATCCATGCTGGTCGCAAACCCATTATGTTGGTTTTGTCATGACGCTGTTCATATGCACTTACGTATATTTGTTGGCATTGATAAGTCTGTGTATAAGCCTCGAAGGCTGTTGCCTGGTTGGGGGAGCGAGACAGACATTGGTTCTTGTGTCGAAAGAGACAGACCATGCTGTTCTGCAACTGAGGTTAGTGGTATACTTCCTATAATAATCTCTACGGGAACCTCGAGATCAAAGCCTGGGCCTGAAGGATCTGCTATAATCTGTACCAATGATATTTTCATTATTTCTTGTGTATAAAGCCATATATCTACTGCACAACTGGGACATTAGAGCCGCGCCATGACAAAACCAACATGCGTTTGTTATCAGCATGGATCCAGACCAGCCTGCGCATCCGCGCAGTCTGGTCAGGTTCCATGCTGTTCACTATCAGTGTCTTTACTAAGCGAACAGCATGGATCCTGATCAGATTGCGCGGATGCGCAGGCTGGTCTGGATCCATGCTGGTCACAAACGCACTATGTTGGTTTTGTCATGGCGCGGCTCATTTTATCCTGTTTACGTAAAATATTTATGTGTGCTACATAACAGAGACATTCTACGTTACAACTATTTCAAGAATCAGTCATTAGATTATGGAAACAATATAAGTACAATGTTGATAAATTTTATAGATATAGCTTAAATATAGCCTTTAACTATTAAACATGATCAATTATTTATACAATGTGAACAATTAATTAATAATTATAAGTATTACAATAGAATATTGTGTTTGTTTTGTCATAAAAGAAGATATATTTGTTCAAATTTATAAGATAACTACACTCAGTGCAAAAATACATTAAACTCATTTGGTTTGATAATATTTGAGAAATTAATATTTCTAAATACAAATGCCCGGATGACCTCGGACAGGATTACCTCTACGAAGTAGTTGATGTCAATGATTTTACAACCATGGAGATAGGAATTCGATACAGGTGGAATGTGCAGCCTTTCATTGTTAAAGATTTCCGTCTCTCCACCTTTAAGTTTCCCATGTTTCAGTTCTCCTATGGTTTGTTTAAAAGCCATGGACTTCGTAGTTGCATGGTATGTAACCACCTGAAACAAAATCAGATTTGAGACGATTTGAAAAAAAAAAATCTTAAAGTAACTATATACATGTGTAAAAGGAAAACACATACCCCCTTTGGACGGGGCCAATGTGACCAAAAGGCTATAATCTGAACAATCTTGGTAGAGGTTTACAAGACAATGGCTTGTGCAAACTATCTATGCACTAGGTCTTTTGGTTCCAGAGAAGTAGATTTGTTTAAATTCCTTTACAGTATTCCTTTCGGTTGCCAAGGCAACAAGATTTCTGCATGGAATCAAAATTCTTTTGACAATTTCGGAATCCCTTTGCACAAGAAACAATCCTGGCAAGTAAAGTTGAAATCGGACTTTTTAAGAAGATTTTTTTAAGTTCACTATATAATCTATGTAACACACACACAGACGCACGTACACGCACACCAACACACACGTACACACGCACGCACGAATCGAATACATACATTCACATAAAGGTGAATCGGAATATGCCAACAAACCGCAGATTTTGGCATAAAAATAGATAATTCCATAACGTTAAAACGGAAGCACAGTGAAAATTATCAATATGGGAATTTATATTGTGCTTATGTTAATATGTAATACTACACTTTATTTAAGAAGAAATGAGAAAGAAATAAAAGATAAACAGAAAATGACCTAGATAAATAATTGAAAAGAGAAAACGGAGCCCCCTAAAATCGCCATAAATGACAAAATTTGTTCTGAAAATATCGGTAAACATGTATATATATTATATGTTATTTTGGTTTTGAAGTGATATATGTGGATATATTTAAGAAATAACATCGGCCTGAGAGGTGTATATCGGCTATTTAACACCGGTTTGGAGTTTTGATGCGTAGGAATTGACCACGAAGGCCGTAGGCCTGAGTGGTTAATTTTGTTGCATCAAAACGACAATACCGGTGTTAAATAGCCGATATACACCTCTCAGGCCGATGTTATTTCGATTCTAACACGAAGAATAAGGAAAATAACTAATGTTACTTTTCAAGCGGAAATAACTTCCGGTGCCGATTTTCGTATAACGCTGTTCGATTTTCGCACCCTACTGTTGCGAAGATATAGAAATTATTAAACAAAAGAAATAATAAGAAAAAACGTTATTTTATCAAGTTTTCAACAATAAAAACTTACGTCGTATTGTGTTTACATCAGTGCCCCATTTATCATTCTTGTCTGTATGAAATAACGTCAACTTGTTTATGAATGAGTTGTTTACTTAGGATGACGTCATTACGCTGCTTACGGATTGGCGCCGTTTTGTCAAAATATTTATTAACTGATATGGATCTAATATGTGGCGTTAGTGTATGTGAGATATTATTTCGGTATTGTATGGAAAAAAAACATTATAGGAACTGAAAATATAAATAAAAATGTTTTTTATTGTTGCTTTAAAATGCTTTGTAAACTATACAATCGAGGGTGAAAACGTAACAGCGCAAATACAAGTAGTCCCTAACCGGTGTTTATTGGCAGTTTAACACCAGTTTCTTTCCTTCTTTGTCTATAGTGACAAAATCACGTGAGTGTTAGAATACCTGTTAAGATTTTATATCACCCGAGCCGTTAGGCGAGGGTGATATTTTATCTTGGCAGGTAATATATCCACATATATCACTCCAAAACCAAAATAATAATTTTATTACCCTTCCCCTGCCGAGTTTAGACGATTTTTTAAAAAATCATTGCTGTTTCAAATGAAACGTCGAAATAAGATTCCCTTTAGGATACCTCTTCGTCACAACATGACGTCACATAAATACATGACGTATTTTTCCCGTACCTTACGAAAGTAAACAAGAGAAAAGGAGTAGTCTATTGAACGCACTTTTTTGTAATTAATATCAAGCTTTAACAAGGTCATATTTGTTTTCCATACTGATGGTAATATGTATCATTACTCTACTTTGGTAAATATTGATCATTTGATAGTTAAAAAGTGCTTTTAAATCGGAATTTACACCGCGTAAAATCGAACCGTACGCGCATCACCTCAGCGCATGTTGTTTACAACGTTGGGTACCAAACGGGGAAATTTAGTGTGTATATTACCCGTCTGGCTCGGTTATATCAATTTCTTTCGGGTGATCAATATCCAATCAAAAAGGCGGAAAAAATCTGGAAGGGTAATAAATATATATATATAGACGTACCATTTGTAAGCATACTTTTGTACAAGTCATTTTTCTGTTACTTTGGTTGTTGATCTCTCCCCGAACTATTATCATTTCTCCCGGGACATATCCTTTCCTGTCAATCGCGATCATGCCGGAAATCGGGTCAGATTCACAGCAAAGACAACATAATCTCTTCTCTCCAGTGTTTGTCGCTCCTTCCTAATAGTAATTTAAACCATAACCTATTAAATTTGTGAAAAATATTTGTACACCTTAGCATGAAGCTTGGTGAAACGATACAAATGTGAAACTGTACGAATTTGCAACTGTACGAATATGCAACTGTATGAATGAAAGTGTACGAATGTGAAAGTGTACGAATGTGAAACTGTAAAAACGAATTTGTAACTGCACGAATGTGAAACTGTAAGAATGTACAACTGTATAAGAATGGTCGCATACCCATTATGTTGGTTTTGTCGTGACGCGGCTTATATCTACAAACAATGAAAATGCTTGTACAATAAGAATAGATACATGTAGCGACTATGAATTGAATTTGATATCTAGAGTATCGACTTTTGTTCTTCTAACAGAAATCTTAAGAACACAGCATTTTCATTGGATGACAGTACAGTTTCACATTCGTACAGTTTCACTCCTGTCGCTATTGTTGTCGTCGAAGTTTCTATTTTCTGTAGAACAGCTTGGATAAACAATACACAGAACCAAATGTTCACAATATTGTTAGAAGTGAAACACATCTATTATAGAAATACACAAAGGTTTATCAGAAACAAATTAGCTGCGTCATGACAAAACCAACATAATGGGTTTGCGACCAGCAAGGATCCAGACCAGTCTGCGCATCCGCGCAGTCTGATCAGGATCCATGCTGTTCGCTTAAAAACCCTATAACAAGTAGAGAAACTGATAGCGAACAGCATGGATCCTGATCAGACTGCGCAGATGCGCAGGCTGGTCTGGATCCATGCTGGTCACAAACCCATTATGTTGGTTTTGTCGTGACGCAGCTCAAATGAAAGGAACAGTATTATACAGCACAAATGAGTATTCGGATATACAATTTTTTCCTCATGGAATCAGAGTGGTAGTGAAGTTACTTACCGTAACATTGGGAATTGTATTTAAATCAAGTGGCACGACAATTGTTATAAGCTTTTTACAGTATTTATCCTTTGCCCATCGGATGTCGATGTGTGCCTTTAAGGAATATCTCACTTGACCAACGAATGCCTCGAATGACGCCGGTATATTTGAAGGAAGCTGGACTTTAAATGGGTATTCATACTTCCCTGGTTTGAATTTTACACTGCTCTTACCTGATTGTTCTGCAAGTTAAAAACAACACATTTTATATACATGTAAAGGTATTGATTAATGTATAGGGATTATCCTGTCTTTGATGAGAAAGGTGAGAATTTACCTGTTTCCTTTATAATATACACGTACACTGTAGTATGTAGCAACGTATATGTAGCAACGCTATGTGTCGCAACGCCGCTATATGTCGCAACTAACGCTAAATGTCGCAACGCTGACGCTATATGTCGCAATCAACGCTATATGTCGCAATCGCCTACCGCTAAATGTCGCAACGTTGCCGCTATATGTCGCACAAAAATCGATCGCCGCTAAATGTCGCAACCCCTTGACGCTAAATGTCGCACTTGGTAGGAAAGTAACAGATGGAACTGAAACAAAAAGTAAGAGTTAAAACATTTAAAGTTAATACCATTTACACATGAAAACATATCCTAGTAAGCAAACAAAATTTTTATTTCGCGGTCTATAGCAAAAACCTTGTATGGCCATAAAAACGGTTTTTGTATTTTCTGATCGCAAGATCAGTAAATACATAGCTAAGATCCACGGTCTAACACAAATTTTCCTAACAGACCTAACAACGCAAAGTAGTTCTCACTCAGAACTGCTTAAAAACCACATTTAAAATAAAGAATAATTTTTAATGTATGCATTTAACGAATTACAGTGCATTAAAAGTTTAGAGTTGTCAATAGAAATATGAGGTTACAATCACAAATTTCGCGGATGAATATCTTTTTTACCCAATGAAAAATGTTCGGCTATTTCCGTAAAGTTTAATCAATGAAAATGCTATTTTTAGCTATGTCGATTACCGAATACTCCAGAGCGTAGTACACAAATAAATCTGACTGTCGAGTAGTGGAATATATACATGTCGTACTGTTTTGGCGAGAAGATTTTCGCTAAATTATTTTCATCAGTGTTAAACAACAGGTTTATAGTGAAGAAATACCTCGAAATTAGTAAGGATTACAAACACGGAATGGAAATTCTCAATTTAGAATTACAATCTATTTGTTATTATTCAAGCTACATATGTATTACTTCACCGTGGTGCAGAGGTAGCGCACTCGTTTAAGGTGTAAGAGGCCCAAGGTTCAAATCCTAGTCGAGGCAACTTTTTTTTTTGAAGTGTCTTTTTTAAGGAAGTAGCCACGATATGCAAGGATAAAGTATGGCTGTCATAAAAAATGAAAATGATTTTTGGATGCAACTCTAGTCATGCAAAATTCCATATGTATCAATCTCAAACTGTTATAGACGCAGTCGCTGCGTAAGATTAATTATAGTATATAAAAATAAACTTATATAGGAAAATACATACAGATAGTCAGTATGATTTAGATTGCAAAGATCAGAAAATACCACAGAGGTTGCAGCCCTTTGATTGATTAAAGGGAATTTGGTTCTCAACCACGGACCAGGTTTGAGATCAAACTTTCTCTTAGAGGATGTCTTTCTCACAAAATGCATCAACAAAAACATTTGGATATACATTTGTTATATTATTTGACATAACTGAGCAAACCGCTTGTTAATGCTAAGGGGGAACTATATCTTAATATATATTTTATATTATACCTGTTTATAATCTGACAAGATAGGCTTTACTACATGTAAGTATTAAATAATACCCAATTGATCTGTTGATCGATATTCGTAACTATGCGGTGTATTGATTTAGGTTTATGACAGAATTGTTGTACTTTCATAACTTTTTATATTTATCTCAATATTTCTTTGGGAACATTAATGAATCAATATACTATGGAATTGCCAAGTGTTGACTGCCTACTGCTTACTGTCAATTGCTTACTGTCAACTGCTTACGGCTTACTACTTATTATTCACTGTTTATAGCATTAAAATAAAAATGGACGACCTATTACAACTATATTGGTCAAAAAATTATTCAGTTGCCGAAATAGTTGCCGTTCTGGAGGTCAAACACAATATAGTGCAGTGGTTTACAGGCCACTTCCAACAGCCTTGCTGTTGGGTAAACCCTTAAGCGATGTGGTTGAGGTGTCCGCCTACGGACCAAGAGGACTGTTGTTCAAAACTCGGTTGGACCCTTGGTATTTTTCTGCCTCCTAATTTACTTTAATGGTGTCAGAAGTGTTTGACGGACTCATGCGGTAAGCAGGGAGTGTCATTCAGGAGAGCTGGCTAGCTCTGAAAAGTAAAGAGGAGAGGAGTGTAGTGGTTGTAGGTATATAGGCCACTTCCATCAGCCTTGCTGTTAGATTAACCCTTTAACGACGTGGTTGAGGTGTCCGTCTACGGACCAAGAGGTCTGTGGTTCAAAACCCGGTTGGACCCTTGGTATTTTCCTGCCTCCTAATTTACTTTAATAGTTTACAGGTATTCTTAGAACAACATTTAAAGGAATTCACTGATAAATTAATAAACGCATGGACTATAACATGGAATTCCATAAACGACAGCAACTATTGACTGCTTACTGTCTACTTCTGACTAACTACTGCCTACTGTTAACTGCCTACTGCTTACTGTCAACTGCTTACTGTCATTTGCCTACTGTCAACTGCTTACGGCTTACTGCTTATTGTTCACTGCTTATAGCATTAAATGTACCAAAACCTAAATAATTATGCGTGTCTGTGCAATAAATCGTTGATAACTCGGTTTGGAATCCTTTGGCTGATATATTGCAAATAAATACGCACAACACACGGTAGGCAGTAAGCAATAGTGTAAGCAGCGCGCAGTAAGCAGTCAACAGTTGGCTGTCGTTTATGGAATTCCATAATATACTGTATTATAATCAAAAATTTCCAATCGATCTTCGTAATGCACAATCACAATACATGAAAAGTTGGACGTAGCTTTGTTTTATCCAAAAATCTTTAAAAGGTCCTTTTGAATATAAATACATGTATATATTTAACTCATTTGAATATGCTAGATATGCTGACATACCAAAGACCCTTTAAGGCACACAGCGGTGTAGGAGCACATTTGTCTCGGAGCACATTTGTCTTACATGAGACCGATGCGGTAGCATTTGTCCCACATGAGACAAATGCGACCTCAAATGTCTACCCAAAAAAACTAATTTGTGCGACAAATGTGCTCCGATCAAGTTTTTTAAGGGACAAGAAAGCTCATTTGTCTCATGTGTTTTTAAGGGACAAGAAAGCACATTTGTCTCATGTCATTTTTTATTAATTATTTGTCACATATTTCCCCACGGCAGAAATACTTTTTTTAGAATCGATGTTCGCCGTTTTACCTCATTTCAAGTGTAATCATCAATAGGTTTGCTTATGCTTTCTTTATGAAAACCTAAAGTGAACTATTAATTATAATAAAATTATCTCTAATTCAAGAAATTGATTGGCTTAACCTGAAAGCGTACACTGAAACATATTAAATCCCGTTCACGATGATACAATGGTGACAGCGCGGTGGCACGATGTTACGTTGATAACAACGCGATGGTGCGATGGTGAAAACACAATGGTACGATTGTGAAACAACGATTGTACGATGGTGAAACAACGAAGGCTCGATGATGAAAACGTGATGGTACTATGGTGAAAGACGATGTTACGATGGTGAAAATATGATGATACGATATGATAAAACTGCGATGGCATGATGATAAAAACGCGATATTATTTTCTCTATCGTGTCATCGCATCATCGTGATTTCATCATCGTGCCATCGTGTTTTAATCATCGTACCATCTCAATTTCAACTTTGTACCATTGTGTATAGCTGTTCAGGGAGACAAAAATGTTACTAATGTCCAAACGGAACACCGTAATCGGTTGATATTGAATGATACAATATCGTAACTGGTTTCGCATCTCGTCGAAATCTCGCGTCTCGCTTCGCATCTCGTTCATCGACGCGAGACAAGAAATTGACTGGGTCATATACCGCTAAGTCGTATAACCTTTATAGTCTACATAAAATCACTTAAAGGCCCATTATTTTATTACTCGAAATAAAGAGAAACAAATCATACAGTCAACATACGTGTTTATTTTTTATACGTTTTACTTTCATTTATGTAGTACTACAAACAAGCTGTTATGACAACGACAAAGTTTGAATGGGATATTATTGGCCGCTCTAAATATAAATTCCGCCGACCGAAAGAGGAGTAAACGTGTAACATGTAACCAAAAACACACAAATTAAAAAACCAATGCAACTAGAAACCAAATGACCCTCTAACTGACCCTTTTAAATGGAGACGAACTACTTTAACTTAACCTTGCTAGCTAACATAAGTTTTTGACCCCATAGGAACTCGGTAGTGAGAGAATCATAATTCTAACACTCACGTGATTTTGTCACTTTAGACAAAGAAGGAAAAAAACTGGTGTTAAACCGCCAATAAACACCGGTTAGGGACTACTTGTATTTGCGCTGTTACGTTTTCACCCTCGATTGTATAGTTTACAAAGCATTTTAAAGCAACAATAAAAAACATTTTTATTTATATTTTCAGTTCCTATAATGTTTTTTTTCCATACAATACCGAAATAATATCTCACATACACTAACGCCACATATTAGATCCATATCAGTTAATAAATATTTTGACAAAACGGCGCCAATCCGTAAGCAGCGTAATGACGTCATCCTAAGTAAACAACTCATTCATAAACAAGTTGACGTTATTTCATACAGACAAGAATGATAAATGGGGCACTGATGTAAACACAATACGACGTAAGTTTTTATTGTTGAAAACTTGATAAAATAACGTTTTTTTCTTATTATTTCTTTTGTTTAATAATTTCTATATCTTCGCAACAGTAGGGTGCGAAAATCGAACAGCGTTATACGAAAATCGGCACCGGAAGTTATTTCCGCTTGAAAAATAACATTAGTTATTTTCCTTATTCATCGTGTTAGAATCGAAATAACATCGGCCTGAGAGGTGTATATCGGCTATTTAACACCGGTATTGTCGTTTTGATGCAACAAAATTAACCACTCAGGCCTACGGCCTTCGTGGTCAATTCCTACGCATCAAAACTCCAAACCGGTGTTAAATAGCCGATATACACCTCTCAGGCCGATGTTATTTCTTAAATATACAACTGCCGTAACGTCGGTCCAACGAACACCGCGTCACCATTCACACCCAGGACCGGTTGACCCAGGAAGTAGACGAAAACGGTGACCCGGGGCCCGTAAAGGGAAAGCAAGGCAGTGTAATCACAGCGAGGCAAGGCAAAGCAAAGCGAGCAAGAGCAAAGCTATATAGGAATCACCAAGTACTAGGGCGAAACCTATTACTGTCCAGTCAACACAACGACTGGTGAACCTATGATATCTCTCCGCAGTACCTATTTAAAATATCGTAAAGTTCGAGACCCGACGGCATACCCCACCCCCAAGCGGTTACCCCAGCCCAGAGATAGGAGACACAGCCGGGTCCCACTTCACAAAAGCTAATTTAATACAAGACTGAATAAGCCACGTCGGCTCGTCTTCCGGTCGACAGAATTTTACCGCCACAATAAATTTCTTAATTTATTCCCCCCAAAATTCTTAAGACCTTTTACAAATTTTTTAAAATTGTAATCCAAATAAAATTCTAACCCCACTTCATTTAAATGAATTCCATCTTGGCGAAAAAAGGCAGTTTTCGAATCAATATCAGGCTTAACCAAGTCGAAATTGCCCAAACTACTAACAAGCTGGCGGCCTATTCTATTTATCCTTGACCTTTTATTTTCTAAAATCTTATAGGCACTTGGGTCGGATCCCCAGACCCGTCGAGGTAAAATGTCAACCCATATGATAATTGTGGTTGGGAAAGCCTCTCTTAAGTATAATAATTCGCTTCTCATTACGTCCTTCATTTGTAAATTTGAAAGATTAATCAAATCGTTTCCCCCCCCCCCAATGTATTATGATAATTGAAGGAGGAGAAGAAAGGAGAACCTTCGCTTCAATCTCGTGACGCAAGGAAGTCCACTTCAGACCCCTAACCGCTAACCATTCAATAGTTCTGCCTGGAATGCGAAGATTCGGTTTCCTGTATTCTTGTGCTCGAATACCTGCCCAGTAAGGAATAGAATCTCCCAGGACCCAAATATCTAAATAAAGAAATAATTTACCGTAGTTAATATATAATTGCGGCAGACTTGTAAGTATGATTAAAACGATTGGACTATTTCGGATCTCGAATATACCGGTTATAACACTGGGAAGACCACCTGCCCAATCTCATGATTGACTCTGATGAAAGGCCTTGACTAGCTAAGTCAGTAGCTCTACCTATCCTAAAACTGTGAGTTTTATAAAGCACGTTTGGTGAAAAGTTCGCTGCTTGAATGCACTTATTCAAAACAGCCGAAAATTGACCCCGTGTTACTGGTACACCATCGCGGTGTATGAACCTTATAACTAAAAAATGTTGCAAAGCATTAACAGGGCAGACGGAAATTTCGTCCATCGGTATCTTTAATTTAAGTTCTCTTCCGGCTTGATTGGTCTTAAAATAATGAAGTCGAATGATGATATATCTATTGTCTATTATTGACAAATCTGACAATAAAATAACTCTATGAATTTGCGTCTTAGAAGGAGTTACAAGTTCACTGACCCGAAATAACCCAAAATATGCCAATGTAAACAGTGCTTGAAATAATTTAACCTCAGTCATTGTAACAAATGCGAGGTAAAAGTGAGCAAATGACTTTCAAAGTCGATTTAGTTATAGGTGCACGATTATATCACGTGAAATCCTACATCTACGACAACCTTCTAACAATTTAGATACGACAAAAACGTCATATATATTATAAAATCCTTGCAGTTTGTGAAAATAGTTCAAACCCGCAACATAAGTAGAGATTGTAACTGCTGATTTTCCCTTTTCAAAAGAGTAAGCAATAAATATAACCACATGTTGGCTTGGTATTGGCCAAAGGGGAGGTAATTGATAAGCAGACCGAAATTTCATAAAAACATTCAGCGCTGTGTTATACGTGGAATTAGTATTCGGTGCTAAGCTGGATTGTAATAATGCTCGAGCTCTAGATTGCAAATGTTCCAGAGGAATTCTGTTACTGGTTGAGAATGCAGGTCTGCTTCCGGTGCTAATTTTCTGAACCGGGTTAGCTGAAAACGAGACAGTGCATCACAAATTTCATTATTACGGCCAAAAATATGGGTAGCTTTAATCAAAATATTTAATTTTAAACAATGTAAAGTTAAGAAACGAATTAAGCACATCACTGTTTCTGATTTTGATGACAGTTTGTTTAAGATACTGACTACTGCTAAGTTGTCGCAACAAAATTTTATTTTTTTGTTTACTAATTCCCTACCCCAAATGAACACTGCGACTGCTATAGGAAATAACTCTAAAAATGTTATGTCCTTTGTAAGACCGTTTTTGTGCCAAAAATCGGGCCATTTTCCTTGGCACCAATGCCCTTGATAAAACACACCAAAACCTAAGCCTTCACCGCCTGCGCTATCCGAAAATAATTGTACATCCTCATTTGAAACCCAAAAAGCATCATGAAAAACCGAAATGCCATTAAAATTTTGTAAGAATACAAGCCACATTTCTAAATCCCTACGTATTTCTTTTTTAATTCTAATATGATAGTGAGGCTTCGATAAACCACAAATTGAGTTTATAAGGCGTCGAGAAAAAGGCCGTCCTATAAATATAGCCCTGCAACAAAAATTTAAGGAACCGATTAAAGACTGTACTTTTTTTAAAGTTGATTTTTGATGAGACAATATGTCTTTAATTTTTATAACTACTTCCTGGATTTTTTCCAACGGAATTTTCACAGTCATTTTGTTTGAATCTAATTCTAACCCAAGGAATACAAGTACTTCTACTGGGCCTTGTGTCTTTTCTTCTGCTAAGGGGACACCTTATTCCGATATTGTATTCTTGAAAATGTCTAAACCATAAGAACAACTTTCTAAAGTTTTATCACCCCCTAAAAAATCGTCTAAATAATGAATAAGTATTGTTGACTGTAATTTTAATTTTGCGCAAAATTCGAGAAATCTAGAAAACCGTTCGAACGTTATACAACTGATAGACGCCCCAAAAGGTAGTGCCTTGTCAAAATAAAACTGGTTGTTAAAACATAAAACCTAATAATTCGAAATCTGATGGATTGATTGGTATCAAACGGTAAGCGCTTTTAATGTCGCATTTAAAAAGCTTACAATGGCGTCCTAAGGATTGAACCATGCTTACTGCTTCGTCAAAGCTTGTATATTGAACTGTGCATAAAGCCGGGTCAATAAAATCATTTACCGATTCACCTGGTGGAAATGACAAGTGGTGAATCATTCTGAATTCGCCCGGGGTTTTCTTCGGCACTAAACCTATAGGGGACACAATTAAATTAGGCAGAGGACGTTTTGAAAATGGGCCGGCAACACGACCGGCGTTAACTTCTTTCTCAATTTGACGTGAAATTAGTTCTGGATTAAGAGTCGTCGATCTTAAATTTTTAGCATCCCTTGGTGAACGAGGCCCAGTATACTGAATAGAGAAACCATTTAAAAATCCTTCAAGTAGAAATTCTGCTTCCACCTTATCATAAAATTGTAAATAGTGTTTTAATCGAGTAATTTTGATAGGTGATTTCGCTATAGAATGAAGGCCGCCCTGACCATTATTTAAATTTTGTTTGCCTTTACTTCCTAAATTGTCCCCTAGAACGGGCTCGTCCCCTAACAAAGGGCTGTCCCCCTTTTGTCCGAAATGATGAATCAGCCGAAGTGGAGGGCTGATCTACCGATTTAGACTGTAAACCTTTATAACAGTTAATAGCCGAATGTGGCGCTGAGCATGTCGCACAAGTATGCGAAAATTTACAGTTAGGCCACGTGCAACTTCCGGCATTGAAATCGTTACACGTGTACCTATATGGATTTATAGTATTACGAAGGCTTGGTTTGACCTGAACACAACGCCACCACAAGTCATTATTTATTTTGCACCATGGAGAAGGCGTTATTGCCTGTCGGAGACGAAACTGTTCGTCATAGGCTTGCCAAGCTAAGCCACCCTGTCGAACAGCACAATCTCTAATATTGAAACATGTAGTGCAATATTTCGTAAACTTTATCAGCGTGGGTGGACAGGTAGATAGATGCGTAAATAATAAAAGCAATGGTCCATTTCTCAATGCTACTTATTTGGTCTTTACACTCCCTTTGTGCAGATTCGAGGTGGCCATCGCTACTTAAACGAAATACCGACCCCTTGCAAAACTCGGACAATTCAACAGACCCCTTTAATAGTAAAGCTAAATTGATATATTCACCCTTACAGATTTTCTGCTTAAGGGTCGCGGGCACATGAGCTGATAAATCGTCATCAGCCAGTCTAATTCCAGCCATAACAGGCAAGTCATTTATAACAATAGAAGTTGGATTATTACTGTGATTATCTAAATGTGAAGAAATAGTACTATTAGGTAAAGTCACGCCGCCACACCCAACAAATTGAGAATTACTGTTCGAATTTTCAGGCAAAATATTAGAAGCTTGATTGATATGTTCAAAATCAATAATCGGCGACTTACCAGCGTCTGATTGATTCACCCGTGGATCCACACAATCCTCAAGAACGTCAGCACCCCTCTTGTTACCACGGCTATTGCTGGTAAGGCCCTGGTTCGACGACTGACGTGTCCGAACTCCTGGCCGACTTGTGGATTCTGTTCTTTTGCGACCTCGTGGCATTTTGCTGAGTTTCACATAAACGTTTAAGCATATAGCGAATACGGCTGTTGAAAGCAAGTGAGAGGAATGCATTTTTTTTTTTAATGTGTTTATTTAAGGTCGCCGCCGGAAAGCCCATATGGGCGACCGTACACTCAAGTCGGGCCATCCTAGAGCGTCCCGTCGAGATTTTTTCGTCGATTTTTTTTCCAGCTTTTATTGGTGGAGGAAGACCCCAGGTGCCCCTCCGGGCATTATTTCAGGCACGAGCGGGCACCCGGGGAGAACCACCGACCTTCCGTAAGCCAGCTGGATGGCTTCCTCACATGAAAGATTTCGACCCAAGTGAGGATCGAACCTACAGCGGTGAGGGACCAGTGATCTCAAGTCAGCGACCTTAACCACTCGGCCACGGAGGCCCCTCAGGAATGCACGAGGTTCCCGAGCCTTATATAGCCGTGAGAAAGTGGCGGGAATTTTAGCGATCAGTCAAGTAGAACAATATCGTACTACCTAATGTGTTAAACACGTTTAACAAATACCCCTGCTAGCAGTCGATTTCAATAAAAAATAACCCAAATTATTTAAATGCTGAAAATAATTTTATTTATGACTGAGAAATGCTTTTATTTGTTTTCCTCAAAAGCTTTCTTATTTTTGTTATACTTTAATAGCTCCAAAAAGCTACTCATTGGCTTATTACCTGAAGCATTTTTCATCTGCTGCTTTTTTTTGCAGTTTGTACAGTTGAAGTGGTTTAGAATTTTGTATTGAAGTCAAAATACTACTTTGTTACATTTTGCTACTTTTATGACGCATTATTTCACATCTATCGCGAATTCTTTGGGTAACAAGCATCTAAATTCCTCAGAAATCATTATTTGAATATCAATAAATTCATACTTGCCCTCTCTAAAGAAGTGAAAATTTATTCATTTATGAAATCTCGTGGTACGGGATACTTCGACATTGCCAGATCTCGTGTTACAATATCGTGCCTCGCTTCGTGTCTCATCGGAAAGTCGCGTCTCACCCGATTCTGAGTGGCCCGATATTCCATTATTATGGCATTACCTTGATTATTTTAGGAACTCATGCATGTTGTAAGTGCTTTTTCAATGGCGGATCTGAAAGCCGCAATTCTTGGAAAATGGCGATATTTTTATACATATATTTCTGATGAAAACAAAATACGTGTGTAATGGTCTTCTTATTTTCTCCCATAGATCATTTAAGGGCCTCCGTGGCCGAGTGATTCCAAAAACTCACTAGCCCCTAACCGCTGTAGGTTCGACACATACACGGGGCGTCGAACTATTCATGCGAGGATCCCGGTCAGGGTCCAAATGCGGATTACATATCCGCGTGCGCATGTAATAGCTATTGCGTGCGCATGTAATAGTATCGCGTGGCCACATAAAAGCTATCGTGTGCGCACGTAATAAAAAAGGAAATTCTATGTCCCCTTTATGCCACCGTAGATACTACCTTGTTTTTGCTAAGAATATTTCTAGTGCCATAAATCATTTATAAAACTTTAAATATTGAAAATAAACGTATCAAAATTAATAACGATAAGAATAGACTTGCTGCATAAGTGTTTAGGTTCTGGATGCTGTACTTGTGGAAATTTTCATTGTGACATGCAGAACAGGGATATTCTTTAATTTAATATATGAGCCCTATGCAGTGGCAGGAAGTTTTTGACTGACCGGAAGTGACCTAAAAACGGTATTATAAATACAGAAAACATAGAACAATGGCTGGTAGCCGGTATACAGATGGACATTATGATTACCTTTTAAGAATTTTATGGAAGAATGTGAGACAAATGTGCTTCGAGTGTCCTTTCTATTGTGTGTCGAACACATCTGTCTCATTTCCAATTTGTCGCAAATATGAATGTTTACGAACACATTGGTCACACTTCGTGAGACAAATGTGCTCCGAGACAAATGTGCTCCTACACAGCGGTATCCATCAATTTAACCAAGAAAATTATAAAATAAGATTCTTTTACTTTAATGTGTTAGAACCGTTCTACGGTAGTCTACAATGGAATCCCTGTTTAAGGGATAAATTATTATCGAAAGTTGTTGAAATATTCGCAAAATAAATGATAAAGTTATGGAGCGGACAAGAATTTGACCTTCAAGTGTGACCTTGACCTTGACGCGGTAGGGACCTTGATGCTGCATGGGACACAATATCTAATGCCGGTGAACATTTGTGTGAAGTTTGATCAAATTAGCATAATAAATGAAAAAGTTATGGAGCGGACACGAATTTAACCTTTGACCTTCAAGTGTCCCGCTACCAACTATTTTGATGTTTAATTGTTGTCCGTTCCACTGTAAGACACATCACGCAGTAACGATATGAATTCACGCGGCTTATATTTAATTTCATTTTGTTACCGATATAACCTCTGTTAATGCGATATATGTATTTGTGAAAGGTAGTTTTGTTACAAATATAAATGGAAACCAATCGGTCAATGTGCCTGATCTGATTTGACTTTTCCACCAAGTGCGACATTTAGCGTCAAGGGGTTGCGACATTTAGCGGCAATCGATTTTTGTGCGACATATAGCGGCAACGTTGCGACATTTAGCGGTAGGCGATTGCGACATATAGCGTTGATTGCGACATATAGCGTCAGCGTTGCGACATTTAGCGTTAGTTGCGACATATAGCGGCGTTGCGACATATAGCGTTGCTACATATGTACACCTATCAACATCTTCATGCCTCAAGATTCATGCTAACTTTCACGAAAATTTGAAAATGTATTTAATATTTTGAAGTGAACAAGGAAAATTAATTTCAAATTAAAACTGCACTTAAAATCTTCATAAATGATCTAAAAGAGATCAAAATATGCAAGAACAGCCCTCACTGCGTTCGTCACGCATATAAGAATTATGGAAATAAATACTGTAAAATCAGTCTTTAATCGCACATAACATGTTAGTTATTACTTGAATCGTGAACCTTTTTTACTCTGCTTAAAATCTTAATACATTTTTTTCTCAAATTTGACTTTCTAGAAATCTCATCACTCATCTGGGAGGCAAACAGCTTTAACGAAATCATACTGATAAGAGGGATCAAAAGCTGATATATGATATTCCCATTAAATGTTTGAGTGTCGCGCATACGAGGAGATGTTTTAACATAGAAAATAAACATTTTGAAGCATTTGAATGGTAATATATTCACATCATTATATAGACCAAAAATAATATGTCATGTGATGTAAATGATTATATTAAATATGCATGTATGGCCTTATATTTTATAGGCCCTCGTAAGTTCACACAAGTTATCCTATTAAGGTAGTCTGGCATAGAAATATGGAAAAAAGATTTAAAAAAAATATAAAACTTATCAAACGTTTTATTTTGTTTGTCTCCTGTTTTTTACCTGCTAATAATATACATTATATTCCTACTGAACAATTCAACTCGAGTATAAGGATTCAAATAACTTGCCAACCATTGATGCAGGCGGGGTTTATTCTAAGAAAATAAACGTGGACAATCGGTCTCCTTTTAACATTAACAATGTCACCACTACTTCAGACTTTTACAGATAAATCTATAAAAAGAAACTTAAAAAATATCCATGAAAATGCACTCACGTTTTCCAAACAGACACTCTTTAAAATGGAAATATTTTTCATGTCCGTCGTAAAATTGGGCATTTTCTCCCGCTCCCTCTGTCCATTGACATTTTGCTTGGCCCTTGGAAATGAAGTTGATAGCTGAAATAAGAATGTAGAATTTACATAACCGTAGAACATTAACGTTAATACCGCGGGTTGTGTGTTTATAAATTGATTATGTCGATGGTTTGAGAACGAGTTTCAGCAGAAAGTTTTCGTTTAATTAATTTATTACAAGTTTAGCTAGTTTTTTCTGCCCGTAGTAGAATCCATATGAAAACTACACGAAGAATTGCCCTTTTTCTGATATTTGTCTTTTTTTATATTGAAAAAGATTTTCTTTAAATAAATTGCATAAACCCTGGCTGATACCAACTTTGTGAAATATCTAAATAAAATTTTCTGTCCAGTTCCTTTCTGCTCTGATCCGAAAGTCTCGCCGATTTTCCACAAATTCTTCCACAAATTCAGCCGCTTAATCCTTGTAAATTGTTCAAAACTGCCCATCGATTGAATCGTTTGGAATAAACGTGTTGTAGAAAGTGTTAAAATGATTTGAGTGTTAAAGTTTATGCCCCTCATTTGAAGAAATACAGTCAGTATAAAAGACATTCACGAAAAATCCGATTTAAAACGGTGCGGTTTTAAGCATTTTCTTTCGTCCACCATGGAAATATTGATATATTTTCAATATGACGATCTACAGTCTGTTAGCCAAAACAAACATCACCGTAGATAATTTTCCACTTGAATTCTAGTGATATTAGCAATATTAGCTAATTAGATTAATGGTAAAGGCTTGATTAAACAAGCAATTATCATAGTATTGCAAGCAATCCATAAGTCCCCTACCGGTAAGAGCCCAAGCAACATTCTGAAGAGCCATTGGCCATTCACTTATGTTTCTATTTTAAGTAAATTTGTTGAAAAAGTTCTTTAAAAGTGAACACCGGTAAACCGGTAGGGGACTAATAAAATACCTTAATCAGGTTAAAGCAGCGTGCCTCATATTTTATATAAGTTTTAAAAAATGTATCAAAAATTAAGTTTTTTTCAAGTGAAGGAAGAAAGTAATTTACACATTGCAAACAAAACGTAAATTACCAAATGAATGACAAAATATGTAGATTAACCCTTTATTGCGTAAGTCACACGCTAGAAATTACAAAAATATCAATAACTTGAATTGCAAATATCTTTACTTTTCTTATTTGGAGGTATACAGCTTTAAATCGTCTCAGTAATTAGAAATTACCGTGTATTAAAAATGTTTTACATGCATGGTCAGCTTTAAAGGGTGACTAAACTTATTATCGTAGTTAAGACTCACCTGTAATAGTTTTTTTCTCTGTAAGAACAAGTTCAAACTTCCCTGTAATAAGTTGACCAGGGTAAAAAACACCAGTAGGATTGTCTAATACAATTTGAGACAAATCTTGCAGAGCCATGTTTGTTTTGTTTTTTTGTTTCTATAGCCGTTAATGCCTATAAAATAAGATATTTACACTGTCAAGTCTGCATTTGTCATACGATTTAATGTACCATAGTTTAATACGTATAACTGTATCATTACATAATAAGCATTATACGAATAATGCACTATCTTACTATAAGGGAGACAACCCTGGAATGTCATTATGATCATATTTTATACTAGTCATCTCCCTTTACAAGTCAGGCGTCTTCTTTTTTTTTTAATTTTATTTTGAGTTTATTTCCATCACAAAGTTTAGTTTTTACTTATTTTGCTTCTGCTTTTGCTGTGCTTTCTTATTTCTAATTTCAGCTTCATTCATGAAGTAAATTTTGCAACATTTCTTATTTTTCTTATATTTTTACTTGACAAAAGAAAATAAAATTTATTTAGAGTAGGAAAGGAATAGTTTATACAATATCTTTTACGCAACTCTCTGTAAATAGGACAACAGAGTAAAAAATGATATTCGTTTTCAACATGAGTACTACACATTTTACAGATACGATCGTTTCTATCAATTCCAACAAATCTACCATTTTCAACTTCTAAATTATGTGACGACAATCTAAATCGAGACATTGTTAGTCTACAGGAACTTTTATCTAACACCGTCAAATATTTTTCACCTGTAATAGTTTTTTTCTCTGTAAGAACAAGTTCAAACTTCCCTGTAATAAGTTGACCAGGGTAAAAAACACCAGTAGGATTGTCTAATACAATTTGAGACAAATCTTGCAGAGCCATGTTTGTTTTGTTTTTTTGTTTCTATAGCCGTTAATGCCTATAAAATAAGATATTTACACTGTCAAGTCTGCATTTGTCATACGATTTAATGTACCATAGTTTAATACGCATAACTGTATCATTACATAATAAGCATTATACGAATAATGCACTATCTTACTATAAGGGAGACAACCCTGGAATGTCATTATGATCATATTTTATACTAGTCATCTCCCTTTACAAGTCAGGCGTCTTCTTTTTTTTTTTAATTTTATTTTGAGTTTATTTCCATCACAAAGTTTAGTTTTTACTTATTTTGCTTCTGCTTTTGCTGTGCTTTCTTATTTCTAATTTCAGCTTCATTTAAGATGGATGTCACCAATAGTGTTCATTACAGTTTATACAGTTTATTTTGGCTAAATCGGCATGAGAAAATGCCTTTGGCCATTTACAATAACTTTCATGATGGCCAAGGCAACAGAAATAAATACAATATAGATATAACACACAAAAACATATATACATCAAACGATTATTTTTACAATATTTCTATAACTTGAAAGTACTTTAAACAGATATTTTAAGGAGCAGCCATATTTGCAAGAAATTCTGCTCTTAATTTCATAGCACATGAAGTAAATTTTGCAACATTTCTTATTTTTCTTATATTTTTACTTGACAAAGAAAATGAAATTTATTTAGAGTAGGAAAGGAATAGTTTATACAATATCTTTTACGCAACTCTCTGTAAATAGGACAACAGAGTAAAAAATGATATTCGTTTTCAACATGAGTACTACACATTTTACAGATACGATCGTTTCTATCAATTCCAACAAATCTACCATTTTCAACTTCTAAATTATGTGACGACAATCTAAATCGAGACATTGTTAGTCTACAGGAACTTTTATCTAACACCGTCAAATATTTTTCAAAAGAAAATTCTGTCTTGAACAAACAGTAAAATTTAAGTTTTGGTTGATTTGTAATTGTTTCGCTCCACTCTTGTACGTATTGATCCCGTAATCTTTGCTTTAATACAAACATATAGTTATTATCAAAATTTGTTTCATTCCATAAGTATCCATAGCCTAAATTATTTAACAATTTTTTCACAGACAAAGTCAAGGAATTATTTGAGTTTAGATTTTCTGACGACTTTAATTCTGAAAAAAATGTTATACATAAGTGAACCTGGACATTTCATTATCTTTAACCATTGTTTCAATGCTCGCTCTTTACATAATACAGACAATGGAAAGCGACCAAGCTCACCCAGCACAGCAGCATTTGATGTCTGGGTTCTAACACCAAGAATTCTCTTGCAAAACGAAAATGAAGTTTATCAATTTCTTTATAATTAGATACTCCCCATACTTCTGAGCCATATAGAAGTATGGGGACTACAAGAGAATCAAACAGTGATAATTGTGTTTTTATATATAGATTTAGTCTACTTATAACTGAAAGAAGATTGTTGTATGCTCTGAGAGCTTGGTCGTTTAGAGCCTGAACAGCAAATTTCATGTTACCGGTATAGTAAAATTTAACACCAAGGTAACAAAAAGAATTAACGATATCTAGCTTAGCACCATTAACATACCAATTATAATTGCATTGCGTTCTTCTTTTCTCAAAAATACATATTTTAGTCTTGCCAGCATTGATTTTAAGGCCCCACTGCAACGAGTATATATAAATGTTATCAAGAAAGGATTGCAAACTATTTGGGTTTGTGGTAAATAGAGCTATATCATCAGCAAATAATAACATATGTACAGATAGTAAAGATAAATCAGTCTCTGTTAATTGTGACACATCAACAACATTTTTTACATCATTAACAAATAAAATAAATAATAGAGGAGAGAGTGGTTCCCCTTGTTTAACACCAATAGAAACATTAAACATGTCAGAAATGGTCAAGTAAGCTGTGTCTTTTACACAAGATTTTACGTTTTGATAGATGGCTTTTACCATTCTAACCATTTTACAGCTGATACCAGATTCTATAAGTTTAACCCACAATGCTTCATGTATAACCGTATCAAAAGCTCGTTCATAATCGATGAACGCACAGTAAAGTTTAGATTTTTTTGAAAGTATTTTCTGAATAATACTATGCAATATAAACACACAATCAGCAGTACTCCGTCCATCTCTAAAACCAAACTGAGATTCATTAAAAACGTTTTCCTCTTCACACCATTTATTTATGCGGTTTCTTAACGCTAATGAGAAAATCTTTGCTAAAACATTGACAATTGTAATCCCTCTATAATTTGAAGGTACCTTACGATCGCCTTTTTTAAAAATAGGAATGATAACGCCTTTACTCCAAGATTCAGGATATTCACCTTTATCAAATATATTATCAAAAAGTTTTACAAGATAAGGAGCAATAAAATCTTTAGAATCTATGAAAAAATCCGCTACATTTTTATCAATGTCACAGCTTTTATGCCTTTTTAAACATGCTATTGTCTTACGTATTTCATCTATACTAAATTTACAATCAAGACTCTCAATCTGTACCGTATCTGTTCTGTTAGAAAAATTTGCAGGGTTAAAAACATTTTCATGCTGTGTATTAGACATATTACTAAAGTATTCAACAAATTCATGTAAACTAACACCATGACTTGCATTACTCGATTTAGTTTTATACTTTTTAATATATTTCCAAAATTGTTTAGTATTAGTCTTGCTCAACTTAGAAAGCGTTTTCTTTTCCTGATAAAAATATTGCTTTTTAGCTTTGCGCTTACTTGCACAAAAAATGCTTCGTGCATTCAAAAACAAATTTCTATTGCGGTCTGACGGATCATCTTTAAACAATCTTTTGCACCTGTAAAATTCATTTTTATTTCGCTTACAATCATTGTCAAACCATAATGACGTTTTAAAATTGGAAGGTTTTCTTGTTGAACTCTTCTTTATAGTTTTACCATTCACTTTGAATGATATATCAAAAACTAAATCAGAAAACAAGTTTATACAAGTATCAATGTCAATGTTATCACACGATAAATTTTTTGTAATGTCATCAAAAGAATATTTATATTCATTCAATAATGAATCAAGTTTATCATTATCGATATCTTCCCATACTATTTTGTCATAAGTTATATCTTCATTTGCAATAGGTTTGTTATTAGTCGCCGGTAGAAACCGGCGACTATATTTGTAATAGTTTAATATTATAACTATGGTAGGAGAAGCCCTTAAAATCTGAAAATAAAAGCATATCAATCATTGAACAATTAAAGACAACAATTATTTTTCAGTAATCACAAAAAATCAAACATATGATAACTTTGCTCAGTGGAATGAAATATGCACATATTGACGTCTTAAAAAGCAACATTACAATTTTCATAAAATGAATCAATAACGTACCCCCAAGGATCAGTCATTGAATATTAGAGATACTATTACTTTTTTCTATTGTCAAGCATTGCTATTTTATAATAAATAAATCATGAATGATATTTGAAATGACTCTTTAGAATTATTTGGTTGTTTATTTTATGAGACCTTTTATATTACATTATTTTATCTAATTATAAACAAATGCTCCCTGGTCTTTCGTAAGAATCACGTGACTACATGTTTATATATGTTGTATATCGTTATAAAATCTATTAATAGTAACAGATTGCTGATAAGACAGGTAATTTGTTAATGGTGGTAACTGATAAGATGTAAATCATTGCAATTTTGTACAGATGATTACATAAGTTATTTTTCATTAATCAGGTTCATACTTTATATCATAAGAGAAACCTGTTTACTTTAAAAATACATTTTCAAAACCTTTTCCTTTCTTCTTGGTAAAGGGTTTAACTTGGCCCTTTCTGTCAAACATTCGACAAGAAAGTTCAATTGTTTAGTTTAGGTTGAACATCCCAAAATAATGTTATGCTTAAGAGGCACATTATTGAAATATATAATGGTAATCGTTGATTTCGGTATATTCCGTCGGTTTCCGTCACGCAGGTTTCCAAAACGGTATGACGTCAGGGGTCCGGAATCGTATTAGATACATAGAAAAAAATAATAAACTATTTTATATATCGTATGTAACGATTGGAATACGTGTATTGATTTCAACTAGATTATATATTTTTTCTATAGCACATAATAATGATGGACAACACTCTTACAGTAAAATTGTATTGTTTCATGTAATAATTAAACATATATATTTTCAAAGTCACTTTGCAAATATTCGATGATCGGTAATTATTTGTCGGTAATTATCTGAATCTGAACTAGTAACCTATACGGATTTCAATGTATGGTACAACAGTATATGTATAAAGTATAATTACAAGAAGAATTACCAGAATAGCACTTGCCTTACAAGCCTCAGTGGCAAACATTACTCAACTCATTGTTCCTCTTATTTTTATACTTGAACCATTAAACTTATATTTTCTTAAATTTATGATAATACAATCATTTTTCTATCCGGCGACTTGATGCTTTAGCATCAAAATCTCTACTTGTCAACATATGAAACTGAAAACGAAATTGGACAGTGATCAGAAAATTCTGAAAGGTCATGAACTTTCATAACATCAATAAGAGAAAAAACATTTGAATCGGCAATAATGTAGTCTACAACACTTGCAGCTTTGCAGTTTCTTATAAGATTATAACATGTAAAATGACCTGGTTCAAGACGGCCATTAACAACATAGACAGCATTTTCTTTGCACAATGTAATTAATTTTATTACCGAAACTATTTATTTGTTTGTCAAAGGAAGTTCGTGATTGGATTCCTATAGGAATATCGTCTTCTTCAGGTAAATTAATAAAACGCTCAAGGTGTATATTTTTCAATCATATCTGGTCTTTCACCAGTTCGAGCATTTAGGTCACCACATATTGTCACATATCCAAGCCGACTATACTTTCTGAAATATCATCAGATATTTGTTTCAAAAAGTCAAATTCGTATAAAGGTGATTCACATTGTTTATATACCTTTGGAATCTTCAGGAGGTATATAACAACCCAACAAAAAAACATACATTTGAACATGCAAACATTGATTTTTGTAATTTAAACCATATTATACCCTTTATTGTTTAATGAAACTAACTCAATTTGGGACCTTTAAATTCACTTCTAAAGTACACAAATTACCCACCACTGTACCTTTTAGCTTTCTTATTATATTTCGGCCTGAGGACATGAAAAATATTCAAAATTATTTTAAGTCAATATTTGATACATTTGAATTCCATGTTCTCTGTCAAAATCAAAATATCAAAGCCGTTCAGAAAGTCCAAAAAGTCATTACAAAGTTAATTTATTTTTAATTCCCTGGATATTCCACGAGAGAAATTTTTTAGCTGCCCCCTCCTTACGTTTTTCTACGCCTGCACACTATCTGTGACCATATGTTGGTTCTGGTCCCGACCTGAAATGTAAGGTTGTTTCCTTCGAGTGCGACGCTCGTTAGAATTGGGACAGGACCTGGCGGGAGACGGTCCACTGTGTAAGATCGATTATCGATATACAGTTTGTATCATATAAGGAAAGCACTGCTGTTTTTATTTTCTTTTCTCGCCTGAACAAGATAAGGGATAAGTTTTTTGGCGCCTCTCACGGATCTCCTGAGGGTATTGGTCACTTACAACCATCATCAGTTCTCAGATAATTTGAGCCTTGCTTTTTTTTTTCACCCCCATCTTATCTTGGTGAAAGTTAAAACTTAGCAACAATTTGGCGTATTTTTGCCAATGTTCATGACTTCCGACACGATGCGCCCTATCAATTTTTATATCTATATGCGGTCAATTATTTCCATCTTGTCAAAACAAAACTTTTAATACTTTCTTCTGTACAATTTTCTTTTTTTCTAGCCTCTCTATCTTTCTCTTCATCAATATTGTAGAATAACAGGTTATCTCTCATTGAGGTCAATAACAATCATTTTTTAACGAATCTTTCTCACGTCTTAGCGTCATCAACTGATTTTAATAAGCCATTACTTTTTTAATTTTTCTGCCTTCAAAGCATTCATAACTTCTTCATTTTTCTTTTTAAATCATCACACATTTTTCAGAGTCAAAGTTTCTGCTTGCTTTTAAAGAAATCGTTCAATTTTTGGTAGTAGTTTTGCCCATAGTGCATAGATTCCTCAAGAGACCATATACGGTTTTCAACTTTTTTCATATTGCTTGAAATTATTAAGAACATCTGACTCTATTTTAATTACAATCAAGTTTAGAAAGCTTTCTTTCTAAAGCGTATTGGCTTGATTTTATTGCATTCAACTCTGCCAATAATGTCAAGAACCTTTGATTGATTTTGAACATTTTAGCGGACTGGATACTGGATGAGGGATTATCTCAAGACTACCAGGCGAAATTGTGGCCGGCTGTTAGAAAAGTGGGAGTCTGCACAGATTGATTTGGAAACCCAATTGTTAAAGTGGAGGATAGTGTTGCCAGAATACTGCTGAGTCCAAGTTGAGGGAGGTGGGGAAAGTCAGATTGTATCCCGAAATAACATTGGCGGCTTGATTTGAGCCATTACCGAAAGACGCTTTTCTGGTTGCTCGCTATTCAAGTTTGGGGATACAGCACTTTTACGTCTCTTTTTGTTTTTATTTTTCTTTTTGCCACTATAAGGAGTATCGTTTGGATTATCCGACATTTAGAAAACATTTATAAAATTCAGGTGTAAAGACAAGTACTGTTACCTAATTATAGTAGTGTATTGTCCTGTTGTATTCATAGCGAAACACGGTGGTCGAAATCTCTATTTTTGCTTAATCCATTACAAATGAAACGTCATAGCTGGATTTCATATTGAGTTAGTAATTACACTTTTGAAACAAGTGCCTAAAACTTTAATTAAGCAATCTGTAATAATAAATGAGCCACGCCATGGCAAAACCAACATAATGCGTTTGCGACCAGCATGGATCCAGGCAAGCCTGTGCATCCGCGCAGTCTGATCAGGATCCATGCTGTCCTCTTACAAACCCTGTAACAAGTAGAGAAACTGATAGCGAACAGCATGGATCCTGATCAGACTGCGCTGATGCACAGGCTGGATTGGATCCATGCTGGTCGCAAACCCATTATGTTGGTTTAGTCGTGACACGGCTCAAATATGTTTTCTATCCCTTTATCGGATTTATAATTGTATTGTTTTTACGAGATCTGCATAAGCTTTGTAGTATTGATATAATGGTTGTTATTTCACATTGTTATACATGGTTTTAAGCAACCTTACATTAAATATTACGCTACATTGTATTTTTTCTTTAAAAGAGTATTTTGCTTAAACAGAACGTTCCTCTTTATTGAGCTGTATGTATTTTATACGTTTATTGGCATATCTAAGCACGGGCCGTTGTTCTATATTCCGAGGAATAGTCTGAGGAGGTTTCCTCCTTGCATGCCAATAGATTCTACGGTTCCTCTTAAATTTAAAAAAGAAAAAGGGGTTTTACGTAGGCGGCCAGTATTCCTAGTAATTGTCCTGGTTTGAAATGTCCTGGACATTGTATGGCAGTTTCGATCGTGATATGCTTGATAAATAAATATCCTTTTTTCTGATATAAAAACTAATGGCAGTATCTTTTTTTTTCAAAATGTAACTTTATGTTTATTTTATTTATTATATATCTATAAAACATAATTTATAAGCTTCTGCTGTTATGCACCAGTACGTAGTAATTTTGTAGCGTTCATTCCGTTTAATAAGGCTTTCATTAAGATTTGTATATCATCATCAACGTAGCTGCATGCAATTACCGTGGATGTCGTGCCAGAATTAGTAAGCATGCCAAAATTTTAAACAGTGCTTAAAGTGTGCCAGAATTTTAAACCGTGCCTGAATTATAAATTGTCATGTTTAAACCTTGACAGACCTTTAAACCGTGTCGAAATTTCAAACTGTCAAAATGCCAGCACGGCATCCACGGTAATTCAGGTATATCCCGACTCTCTATCATCCTGTTCTCCTTACGTTGGCCCAAAAGGATTTCTCGTGGCTACCGGGAACATATTGTATAGGTTACATTAGGTACCCAACAGGCTAAAATATGTCTGTGTTTATTTTATTTTCATTTTTTTTTCAGTTCTATCAAATCAAAACAAACCCATACATTCTACTTATGACAAGTAAATGTGGAGTAAAATATTTGGCAAATCTAGAATAGATAAAATAACCAGAAACAAGGTATCCATTTATGAATTGTGTAAAAAAATATCCACAGGTAAATCATGTAAATACGCGTATTTCGTATATTATTGATAAATAAGTGCTTCTCTTAAGCTTGAAATTATTACATTTAATTTGTAATTAGTAATGTATAAATGAAGTTTATCTTTAAAATTGTGATTTTAACTCACAATAATTTACAGACCTTAGAGCTTATCTTAACTGAACCCGAACTTTACTACGCAAATCAATTCTAAAAGTCTCAAACTTGAACCGCATTCTACATTTGTATCTTTAATTACAACAAGGTGTCTATGTAAAATAATCCTTACCTTATTTGTTGAGTTATTGGTTAATTAATCAACAAGGAATCGTGTTCAATCAAGCTTTGTCAAACTAGCTACACATTTAAATACAAAATAAAACTTTGTTTACCAAATATATCCATTTAAATGTTGTGACATATTAAAAAAACGTAATTATGTTAACTGAATATCGTTAAAAAGAATTCGTGAAACCACATGTGTTTCTTTTTATTTATCGCATGGTTTGGAATTTTTCCTTTGTTCTTATAACCCATTATACTCAGTACACTTCAATGAGCATTTCATATGGAACGCCGTGACTGTCTTATGTAATCAATGTTTTGTTATCTTGTGAAACAATGATATAATTTTGTTGTTTGAGTATGTTAACATGTGCAATTTACATCATGTCTTGTCAAAGGAACATGCTGACTTGTACAAACAGCATGTTAACTTGTCAAATTATTATGATGACATGTGGAGACAACATGCTAACTTGTCAAAGTATCGTGATGACTTGTGCAAATGACATGGTAACTTGTCGAATTATTGTGATGACATGTGCAAACAGCATGTTAACTTGTCAAAATGTAATGATGACTTGTGCAAACGACATGCTAACTTGTCGAATTATTGTGATGACATGTGCAAACAGCATGTTAACTTGTCAAAGTGTCATGATGACTTGTGCAAACGCCATGTTAACGTGTCAAAGTATAATGATGACTTGTGCAAACGACATGTTAACTTGTCGAATTATCGTGATGACATGTGCAAACAGCATGTGAACTTGTCAAAGTATCATGATGACTTGTGCAAACAGCATGTTAACATGTCAAATTACCATGATGACTTGTGAAGACAACATGTGAACTTGTCAAAGAATTGCGATGACTTGTGCAAATGACATGTTATTTTGTATCATGCTGACATGTCAAAACGTACTGTTAACTTGTCAAAGTATTATGATAACTTGTGCAAATGCCATGCTAACACGGAAGCTTGTATGTACCCCCGCTATGAAGACATGAAGTCGTTTCCCTCGACTTATAGAACACAACAAGTTGTCAAAATTACGACGACAAGTTTATATATACCATGTCATTTTGACAAAATATATGTCATCATGTCGAGATACGGCATCCCGACTTTCTTACATAAATAAATTTGTCGACTTGAAGTAACATGTATGTCGACATCCATGTTATTTCTAGTCGACAAATATATTAACGTATGAAAGTCGGGATACCGTATCGCGACATGATGACATATATTTTGTCAAAATGACATGGTATATATAAACTTGTCGTCGTAATTTTGACGACTTGTTGTGTTCTATAAGTCGAGGGAGACGACTTCATGTCTTCATAGCGGGGGTACATACAAGCTTCCGTACAAATGCCATGCTAACATGTCAAAATTTCATGATGACATGTGTAAACAGCATGTTAACTTGTCGAATTATCGTTATGACATGTGCATACAGCATGTTAACTTGTCCAAGTATCATTATGACTTGTGCAGACGACATGTTAACTTGTCCAAGTATAATGATGACTTGTGCAAATGCCATGCTAACTTGTCAAAATTTCATGATAACATGTGCAAACAGTATGTTAACTTGTCAAATCATCGTGATAACATGTGCAAACAACATGCTAACTTGTCCAAGTATCATGGTGACTTGCGAAAGCGATATGTTAACTTGTCAAAATTTCATGATGACTTGTGCAAACAGCATGTTAACTTGTCAAGGTATCGTGATGACTTGTGCAAATGCCATGTTAACTTGTCAAATAATCTTGATGACTTGTGCAGACAACATGTTAATTTGTCAAAGAACCGTGATGACTTGTGCAAAACACATGTTAACTTGTTAAGGTATCATGAGCATGTCATCACGATAATTCGACAAGTTAACATGCTGTTTGCACATGTCATCATGAAATTTTGACAAGTTAACATGTCGTTTGCACAAGTCATCATGCTATTTTGACAAGTTAACATGTCGTTTGCACAAGTCATCATGATACTTTGACAAGTTAACATTTGTCTGCACATGTCATAATGATTATTTGACAAGTTAACATTCTGTTTGAACAAGTCAGCATTGTCTTTATACAAGATATGATGTAAATTGCACTTGTTAATATGCTTAAATGACACAATAATATCATCACTTCACAAGATATCAAAAACATTGATAGTATAAGACAGTCACGGCGTTCCATAGTTTCATATAGGGAAAAAACTCGACTGTTATATATCGGTCTAGTTTTTTTCGCAGATTGTATATATCAATACAGTTTTTTCATAGAGGCTCCAATGGGGCAGTGGTAACGACCATTCCCAGTAGCAAAAAAAAAAAACACAAAAAAACCCTAAAATAAAAAACTGAAATCAATAAAAAAAAAAGATAAAATAAATATATAAATACAATGAAAAATATAAACAAAGATAATTAATGAAATGAAATTTACTCTAATTTAATAAAAAAGGTACATCCGCTGAATGAATTATTTCCACTGAAAAAAGCCTTTTAATCTTAAATCAATCTTGGTAACAGTATCCAACCCGTCTCTAATATTGGATGTCTTTTGTAAAATTTTTTTTTGCGGCAGCGAAAACAACTTGAAAAACTGCCTTATGATAAATAACTGTAATGTAGCTAACGATTAATTTATTTGTTTCTTTTACAAAAAAAGAAAACATTATGCCATTGCGATAAAACAGTTATAGTACATGAAACTCGTTAGTTACGGGGGTATAACACTGGCTGGGGCGACATCTCGGGATGTTTTTGCACACAAAAAATTGACTCGGCCTAACGGCCTCGTCATTTTTTAGCAGAAACACCCCTTGATGTCGCCCCAGCCAGTGTTATACCCTCGTAACTAACGAGTTTCATGTACTATAACTATAACGTATGTTTAAATTTTAAAATTACCACTACTTTACTGAATAGATTATTGATTAGGAGTGTAAAATCTATGAAATCTATGTAGATTGTATCATAGTTTGGAGACCTTTCTGTTGAAAATATGTCAGGGTTAAATCGTATACATATACATGCACAGTGCGTTAACTGGAGTGCGGGTATTAGTAGTTACCCGCACACCAGAGCATGCCCATTGATTGGCTCATTTTTTGCTGGGGTTTACATACTGTGACGACCGAGAAAGGAAAAGCGACAGAAATGTCATATTCAGATGTTCGTTCATTGGTTCATTTTTGCCGGGGTTTCATATTGTGACAACAGGGAACGTGCTTTTATGTTTGACTATGAGAACACCAAAACACTCGGCAATCTGATTTATAATCGGGGGCTACGCCCCCTCGTATCGTGTATCGGTGCTCTTTCTAGTACTTAAACCTCGCTTTAAGTCCGGGTATTCATCTAAAACTCTTTACAGAGATTATTACAAGAAAAGCATTGATGCAAAGCATCAAAGGGCGTCCAAGCAAGAAAAGCAGCAAGTGAAGATGAACTAGTAGACATATGATGACAAAATATTCTTATACACTTTTCAATGGTTAATTGGTTTTTACCAGAATTGTATATCACTTATGAATGAGTGTGTTCATTATGAACTTTGATTGGCATGCTAGAGATTAGAATATTACTTTTTATTTTTCTTTATGATCGTGGTTATTAATAGCAACGGATATACATGTATACAATTATTTATAATCCATATGTGTAACGCATGATCAACACGTACCACACCTTTGTAATTGTCCCTTATTATGTTATCGCTATTAGCGAAGACCCCCTATTAAGGTATCTGTTCACACTTTGTAAAAATATGACACTGGTTATATTAACATGTTGATTATGTTGAGCATAATTGTTTATTATACAATAATTGTAATATCTATTAATTTTAATTAAAAAAATACAAATATGAATATTGTTTTCTTTTCTTTTTTGTGTTTTATGTTCTATTTTAATACTGAGTTTTTATGTTTACGAGCGTACTACTCTTTTTTTTATTAAAATTGTAAAATAAATTTTAAGAATTCAATTGTCATATTGACTGACGATTATAAGTCAAAACTTAACTGGAAAAAGTCAGTAAATTATGGTTTATCTTTCAATATATAATATTGTTTATTCTTAAACCATGTACATGTACATTTGTATTTTTCTTTATCATTTTTTAAATTATCAATCAATTGAATAATTCATAAAATCTAATTTGTATTCCTCGGCATCTTTACTAAACACGGATAACAAATTAAATAAAATGTTTCAAAGTTGATAATGTCATATTAATACCATAAAAATGTACCCTTTTCTCAATTATTGTACATATTTATTGTTTTTATCTCATATAGATAAAATGAAACATGCTATTGTTGTTTTGTTTTTTTTAATTGTAACGATATCAAACATCTACAGTGAGTTAGCCAATAGCAGACCATAGCCAATAACGGATCAGTCAGTGATTTAACGAAATATTCTTCTAACAGTTTTGAGCTTATAAATGTTTTTACCTATATATATATATTAGGATGTTAGCTACTTGACAGCGGAAAAAAATGTAAACATCCGTGTAATTCATATCAGATTCACTCAGATGCTTAACCAAGCGTTTCCGTTTCTCGTGAAATTTAGCGCCGTTGACAACGCATATTTGAATTTAATGCCTTATATATCATAAAAACTCGAAAGATATTGGATCAAAGCTGGTAGATATTTGATGCCCAATATGTTAACTACCTGCAACACCAACCGTTTAAAAAATACTTGAGGAATTATTTTGATAGCGCTATTCAAATGAATTGCACCGAGTTACCCAATAGCTGATCATGCAATTTTATAGGAAGGGACCGCCTCAAAGTTATACAACCTGTTATAGAAAATATTTTTTTACAAAATTTTAGTTTGTAGACCAAATAAATAAATAAATAATATAAAGTTTAAATGATTTATGTTAATATTACAACTGAATTATGCAGTCCATGCCAAAAAAAGGTATTTTATGCAGTATAAACAGCTGCAACAGTTAAATACTGTTACAGGCTTCATGTACGTAGGTATCCGTTTTTTTTCCAGACTATATATAACATCATAAATCATTGTTATTAAATAAATCAGATACAAAGAACATATTTTTTTCATATTCAGTTATCTATATGACATATATATTGAGACTTGTCCTCACCCAGCGTCTGTGTCCTGATTTCAGTTTAAGATTTTTGTGCAGTAATTTTACAGTAAAATAATTTTTACATATACATTTTTTTCTTTAAGCATGAACTTCAAACTTCAAATCATAATTAATGTTCCTTATCATCAACCACATCTTATGTGACAAGGTTGATAACTCTGGCAAAACTATTTCCGTAATTATCTCCCCTTGGATTAAGATTTTTCATTAAAAATATTTTTTTTACTGCAACTTCTTTATTTCTTAATGTATCCACTCCAAACTTCAAATATATGTTCCTTTACATCATCGCCAACATGATTTGTGAAAGACTTTTTACAGAATTATTCCTACAGAATATGTGACTCCAAATGTATGTAGTATATTTTAATTAAGACTAGGCTTTAACTTAAAATTTAATTTGTTAAAAATTTAATAAAACTAAATTATTTTATTACTTCTCCATTTTCTTCATTTCTCAAGGCATCTACGTTACTTATTATCACCAACTTCAAATGTGATAAATATGTTACTCTAAAATGAATATTTCTGTGATTTACCCCCACCCCCCTCTCCCCATTATAAGACTTTAGAAAATTGTTCAGACAGTTCTCTGTCATTATTCAACGTTTTATTTCAAGAGTTACTTCCTCTTTGAACTATGATTTTCTTTTAAAACTTCACATAAGTTTAGCTCTTATCATTCTTTTTATTGAAGGGATTAATTTTAGATTTCAAAATGTTGTCTTTTCCATTAGAGCATAGGAATTGTCTGACATGGTCACTTGCATGTCATATGTCGCTCAAATATTGAACTAATACGTGGATTCTTGATGTTGATACAAAAAAAAATACATTTATATGATAATTTTGTCCATAGTCTTGTCTTCCTTTAAATATTGCATCAAGTAATTGATTAGTCGAGTGGAGCTGTCTCCTCTGACAGCTATGTCCCCTGTAATCCTGAAAAAAATGAATATGCATTTATTATAATGTCAACCAGCATTTGTCTTGTGGTGGTTGCCTACACAAATATCTAGTTCACCATTATTACAATCATAACATTTTTATGTTAACCACAATCATTCAGTTGCCTCTTGAATTCTTTACTCCATTTACACTCTGATATTCAGGGGTGACATATATTTGTGCAATATTTTCTTTGTTCAGGACGAATTTGACAGAAAATTCGTATTTTGAGACAATCCCCCATTCGTATGTCACATGATCCGCTAATGGCTGATTTGACCCGTTATTGGCATGTTTACTAGATGTTTGAAAAGGGTAAAAGCACCATGATGCATTCAAAATACAAATTCACAAGAAGTATACAGTAAAAGAGGAATAAAAATACTTCAAATCTATATACATTTATTTAAGAATTTAAAAATCATTCGTTCATAAACACTAAAAGTTTCACTAGTGATCCGTTATTGGCCAACTCACTGTACTTCAAAACCGGGAGAGACCGGACAATAAACGTGTGGTACTATTCGCCGGTCACTATAGACCGGGAGAGACCGGGAATTACCGATACGAGTGATAAATATATATATCTATAAATAGATTTTCGGAATATTTAGGTCATCAACTGATCATTCTAGGATACATGTACAACAACAATAACATACCCTGATAACCCATCGTGTACTACAAAATGATAAATAAAAAACCCCGAAGAGCGCGATTTATTGACGGAAAAGGTCATTTCATTTGAAAATGTTTGCATTGCGAAATTCTCCAGTTCACTATTCATTGCAACATATCGCGGCATTTAATTCTTAATTAATAATCAAGCACCCTCATACCGATCGGAATTATCGGCTTTTATTATGACCGACTAAAAGGCTCGAGAAGTTGCTGTCGCCCTTTCACAAAATCTGATTTCATTCCATAAGAGCGCCGCGCTTCGGCGCGGACGCCAATTAAAACCAAATCCATTCTACAGAATGTCTTTGCACCGCCCCTGTTTTAGCCATTTTTGTACTCATTTAAGTAATTTTTTGAAACAAAAACATTTCAAATTTGTGACTACTATGGTGGCTGATTCGTGCCATTAGTGGTTTCGCCCCGCGACCCCGAAAAGCAAAAAGTCGAAAATTAGCAAGTTAAAATGGTAGGGCGCGGAGCGAAAAAAAAACGCTAACGAACGGAGGCGTGGATATAAAATGACGGGGGCGCGGAGCGAAAACACGCTAATAAACGGGGTCAAGCGGCCACCATATGCTTCTGAACTTTGGGGGAAATCGTCCTTTACGTGTGCATGTGAATAATCAGAATATCTGAACTAGCGCACTAGTAAAAGAAGGGGGGGGGGGAGGTTACTCTAGATAACTAAAGTTTAATGTTTGCAAAAGCTGGGAGTATAACATTAACTTGAATGTAAGTTAGATTATTTTCATTCGCAAACAAAAAAATTTAAGCATTGTTACATCATGGCGTTTTTAAACTGTAAAACTGTACTGTTTAACGACTCAAATTACAATTCATTCCAAAAAAGAATATACACTAGTATAGTAGGCACGATGAAAAAGCTCGAAAAGGGTATAAATAATATGTTTTTGATTTTCCCGCACCATAATTTAACAATACGTACCTACGTATATGGTCTGACATTCTGCGAGTTACCAAGTCAAGTCTAGTCAATTGTACTTACAAACAACAAGCGAACATAAACCATAAATGAGCTTTTCACACCGACTCAAATATCAAGATGGATTCTTTGAGAGTTTGAAATATCCAATTCTAATATGAGGTTTTTCTGGGTAAAGAAAACAGATACATGTATCAAATATTAGAAATGATTAAAAAAATCACTGATATACACACCTACATACAAAATAAAATAAGATCAAAACAAATATGATATGTTGAGGATTGCAGAAAAGATATTTATAATGCGGTAAAGTTTCATGGAAAATTATTGTCAAAATTAGATATCCGAACAATTTAAATATTTTAAATAAAATCTTCGATTCACATAACAACTAACATAAATAATACTAACATAATTATAATAAAATTGTAGATTGTTCGATAAGTGAAATAAAATGAATATGAAAATCTAAGTCATTCGTTGCTTCATAAATTTAGAAGAATATATCTACTGTATCTAATTTATAAAATGAATTATGGGAATAAGTGGAACGTGAATGCTAGGGTTTCAAATGGCTGCAACAGGAACGCTGCCAAATGATCAATTTCTTATTGATCAATGCAATTTTGTTAAACAATTGATAAATGAGCCGCGTCACGACAAAACCAACATAATGGGTTTGCGACCAGCATGGATACAGACCAGCCTGCGCATCCGCACAGTCTGATCAGGATCCATGCTGTTCGCTTTCAAAGTCTATAACAAGTAGAGAAACTGATAGCGAACAGCATGGATCCTGATCAGACTGTGCGGATGCACACGCTGGCCTGGATCCATGCTGGTCGCAAACCCATTATGTTGGTTTTGTCATGACGCGGCTCAAATAATCTTTACAAACCATGAGGTCACAAGCTTGAGGGATTTTGAAATACCTCTTTGAATGCATGAATAATTAAAGAATACATAGAAACAATAAAATTAGAACATTAGACAATAGATTTGAAATACGAAATCAAGGTACGTAACTCCTTCCTAATCCTGATACTACATGTACATGGCCTGAAGGGTTGTCTCTTTTAAGCAGATACAGAGATCGTGGAGTTTTATTGACGTAATACTAAAATCTGATCTTCGCGACAATTAAAAATGATGGGATTAATTAACCTTTGCTTTAATATTTGTAAATCCATATTGTTTATAACTAAAACAGCTATTAGTGAACTTATAAAATGATTCTTAAGTGTTTCAACATCAAACACCAAGCAATAAACCCGTTCTCTTTTTTTTCCAAGGAAAAACTACTACTATGAGTCAACTGACAAAATGTCGTGGCGTGGGCTATGGATTTTGGATTACCGAATTCTTGGACACCGTCAACTGGTTAATTACCATTTCACTGTGAACTAGATACTAGTGATGGAAATCGGATGAAATATGTCCCAATCGATCATCGGTTCAATCGGATGGGACATAATCGATAACTTTCCGATTAAAGTCGCGTTAAAAAGAAATAGGGAAGGAACATTTTTTCCCAAGGCACTTGATTATATTCAGTAACATGAACTTCATTTAGCACTTTTCAACACAGTTTTAACCCTATTTCTAGTTATTGTTTTACGAAATAGATTTAATCTTCCAATGGATGTCAAATAATAACATTCACATCACATAATATTACTATTGTTTACTATTCAACTCCAAATTGTCTCTGAGATAATCTTTTTGCGTTCCTAAAAGAAAATTATCCTCAGAATTTGATACTTTAAATATTTTCGACGACATCGCGGAACAATTTTTTGTGAATCGATTATTGTCGCTTTACATAACAGTAACTGATTATCAGCGACTTGCGACAATCGGAACATCACTACTAGATACAGCCCCTGACTCTTTTGGAGCATAAATAAAACTTGGCAGTAAATAGCTGACTCATTTTCCAAAACAAACTTAGTCGTGGTAAAATCTAGTTTTAAAGTTCCTTTGAATGTTCTGATTGTTCTTTTATTGCAGAAATTGTGTTAAAGGTAATGACATAGCCAATTAATTACCTGTCGAGTTTGCTCTGTTGTTTTTAAAACTTTTATCGTTTATTACAAATTTACCAAAGTATCAATTAACATTTTTTTAAATAGATAATCAGTGGTACTATACTGTGATTTATGACCAGGTTGTTCTTTGTTAAACAAATTGTGACATTCCTAATACTTGTTTACATGGTTTAGTCTACAAGTACATTGTAATTATATCGGTAATCTCTAGGTGCACTTACTCCCCGTCCGTGTTGGAGAATGAAGCGCATCTTCTGTCAGTAAGGTGTGAGCTTTTTTTTTGGAGTTTTAAGAACACACTGTGGTTAACCAAAACGACTTCTATGAGGCCGATTTATACGTTCTTATACGATCTATTGCTTCTATACGAATTGTCACCGGTTGCTATACATTTGTATATAAAGCGAGTGTTTTAGGAAGGAGATGAGAGGTCTTAAAAAGTTGCACTTGTAAAGAGAAAGGTATTGTATTTTTTTTCAGTTTCTGCACTAAATTATAGTTATCTACCAAGTGTAACATGTAAACACACACGCAATGCATTTAGTAATGGGACAAAATTATGGCTCTATGATATGTAAATAATCAGAGTGACTAGTGAATACCTTCTGTGTTTTTCATTTAGATTATCTAAGATAGTTGAGTTTAAGTGAACAATCTAAATGTTTCTAAGGCTATGGATAATATACGAATATGGCACCGGATTTATAGTGGTATATGTTGAACATAAGTAATTTTACGAATATTTAATAGAAATTCAACTCAACGTGTCTTTCTGGTAATTGTTGGCTATTTTTATTTACGAAAACCAAAATAAGAAAGTCTATTTACAATGCACAATGTACTCGTTTTACATAGTGACATACACAGAACATACTGCAAACATTTTTACGTTAGACTGGTGGTGACATTTCAACTTCATGAATTCACGATTTCACGAATTCACGATTTGAACTTCACACCTTTGCATTTCATCTAGGTAGTTCTTAAAACGACTACAGCGTTTACATGACGCCCTTACAGCGTCGCCGTGTAGACCTTGTTTGGACACAAAAGTGCACACCCCAAGAGCACATAGGGCCGCATATATAATGTTATGTTTGAAAATACTCTAGAAAATAGTGGCTTTAAACCTATATTATCACAAACTTATCATGTACACGGATAGCATTGTGTTGTTATTTCATTCAACTCTTTTACTTTTGTTGGCCATATATCAACAAGTTAAAATGGTTTCCTGCGGGGGGGGGGGGTTAACATATAAAGATATTTCATTTACCTCTTTTAACATGGTTTGCAAAAAAACGAAATCGAGAATATATTTGAGAAAAAAATCGATATATAGAAGAAGGTCTATGGAGACCGGTGACCGCCGAAGACCGGAGACCGGAGAGGGTCAATTAGTTGTATCATTCAATAACGATCGTTATAGTTCATTTCTTTTAATAAAGTGAAATAAAACAATAAAATAATTATTTCTTTTTAAGAAAATTATTAAATACTATTGTATGCATAATTCCGTGCAAAATAAATCTAATAGCTCTATTTATTGTGACACAGGCCACTACGAATGTTTTAATTTTATAGATTTTCATTACAAATGATTTATTTTTTAAACATTACACAATAATGTCAAGTTTTTCCGCCTTAACGATAGAAAAAAAAAACGAAAAAAACACGTGTTTTTTAATGATTTAGTTTTACATTTCGTATCACACGCAATTCAATTTGGAACTTTCATAATAACTTTACATACATTTAAGACAAGCATGGTCCAGTTTACTAGTGTACACGTTTTAAATTGATTATTACATTACATACATAGTTGTACATATAAGTTGATTGTTGTTCCGACTAAAATTGATTTTGTAAATAATGCACATCATAAATGTACAATTCTAGATGTTTTGTGCATATTTCTAGATTATGAGTGAATATTATTTAACTAATTTATCATGTATTAATAACACCTGCTTACCTTTTTTAATTCATTTTGTTCATATTTATTGTGAATTCGTGAGGACATTTTAATTTGATTTATGTACTGTACAGTTTTACTTCACGTATTCTGTTTGTATTGTGTAAATATTTGTGTTAATAAATATATATAAATAAATAATGTAAACAGTCGGAATGAAAGTTATCTGTTGACTAGAAGTCAAGTGTATACATTCTAGCATTTTCGAGAATTGTCATAATTTCTATATATTTGCTAGCAATAAAGGGCCCCAAGCGTCCCGAGTGGTTAAGATCTCTAACATCGGACCAGGGAATTTAAATTATTTCATGTGAAGAAGCTATCCAGCTAGCTTATAGATGGTCAGCGGTTATACTCAGGTGCTAGCTCCTGTCTTAAATAGTGAATGGCGTTACATGTTGGGTCTTCTTCCACAACTTAAGTTGGGTGATCTTTACAAAGTGTCGGTGAAACTTAAACCCTTAAAAAAACTTCAAAATTTTTAATGTTTATGCTTTTCAAGTCGAGATATTGTATCGTTAAATGTGAGTATGCAGAAACCTGTGTAGACTTTAGCATGCATGTACAATGTGTTGTGCATAATTAACTTCTTTATTTCCAACTGATTGAAGTTCATCGATGGCAACCTGTCTAATCAATAAATGAGCCGTGTCACGACAAAACCAACGTAATGCGTTTGCGACCAGCATAGATCCAGACCAGCCTGCGCAGTCCGCGGTCTGATCAGGATCCATGCTGTTCGCTTACCAACCCTATTACAAGTAGAGAAACTGAGAGCGAACAGCATGGATCCTGATCAGACTGCGCGAATGCGCAGGCTGGTCTAGATCCATGCTGGTCGCAAACCCACTATGTTGGTTTTGTCGTGACACGGCTCAAATGACAAGTGAGACATTATATATAGCTTAGTACATTTAATATCATTTTATTAAATAATTTAATCAAAACGTTTAATTATTCATTATGAAGATCAAATAAAACCATTGGGAAAATCCCTTTATATCATTACTTATCACATAATTCGTCTAGGAAATGTTATTTGTCTTCACCCAATCTTTTGGTAATTCCATTATTGTCGAATACTGTATCTTTAATACATAACTCCTCATCTTTAACTATTTATACTTGATTATCATGATTATTGATTATGTCATTAAACTTGTCAGTAATTTCTACATTATTTATCATTCACCGCGATCATCGCACAATACATTATGATAACTGCCCTACAGATGCCCCAATCACTCCTCCTCGCCTCACACCCCACCCCCCCCCCCCCCCTTCAGTCCAAATAATAAAAACAAACCAACCAATAAAGAAGACACCAAAAAAAACCCAACAAATAATGATCTTCCGTTAACATAAAACGGTATTAAATATCCCATTTAAACATTTTTATTCAGTTCAATATTGTGATAATAAATGAGAGTTACTGAACGGACATACTCTTTGTAATGACATGGCATTTTTAAATTTTTGTGTTAAATAAATGATTGTCTAATTTCATTTTGTATTCATAACTCTTTTAAATATCTTAAACCGATCACACAAAAAAATCCATTAAATGTAAGTAAAACTTTTCAATAAAGTTGTTGGAGTTCTTCACAGACTACACAGAAAGGTGGGCCTATGTAAATTTACATAAATCTTGTTCTAAATTTCGGGTTAAATTAAATATATAATCCCGTCATGGTTTTGACCGATATCGATTTTGATCTATATTTAGCGAGGAATGGTTAAAATGTACATTCTACAATATGAATGCATTATAAAAAATCGATCTGTATAATTTTCTATACTATCTAAGGGTTTGAACATACAGTATACTTGATCAGGGCATTTTGAAATGTAAGCAATTATGAAATATCGAAGGAATAAAATATATATTTAATACAGTTAAATGATCGCGAATATTAACGTAATAAATGTATTAATGTTATAATAGTTTTGACATTTAAAGATGGGTAAAGAAGTGTTCCAGATAATATTAGACAATCAAAGTGGAGTGTTCTACCCTGGTCAACCCGTTACCGGAAGAGTAGACCTGGAATTGTTTGATAGTCTAAAAGTCAGGGGTGAGTCAAATATTTTCTTGCCAAAGATTACAAAACAACTTTTTTTCATGTTGAATAATTATTTTCCGTGGTAATGATTAATAAATATGTTGATTTTAAATTTATACAGCCATTGTTAAGCATTGTGATTCAAAATGTGCTCATCTTCAACTCAATAGGTGCTAATAGTATCTTCTTCTCTTTAACTCTTGTTTGATTTCTGCATCGACTTTGACTCAGGTCTGTTGAATTATTTATTAGGTCAAATAAAATTAAAAATCGAATTTTCAACTGTAGCGGGATTATTACATGCTTTACAACATAATCGGCTTATAAATCAACCTTTTGTTGGTGGAAGGGAGGCAACTGACCCATAATTTTGACGAGTTTGTTGTCTCGAAAGGGTAGTTACTGTTTGGCAGTTGTCATACGATTCACATTACATTCTATTTAACAATGGAACAACACTAAATAGACAATACAGGTATTTAAATGGATATGTTCGACTTTAAGTCTGCAAACTGCAAGTCTGCGGATTGAGAGGTTATTCATAAATGTATGCATTCATAATGTTTCATTCAAATCCATTATCATACGCACAGAGTTATTAATAATTAATTCGACATTTTGTTCTATTTAACGTTATTTATTGCTTTATGATTTGCAAATTTGCATGTATAAACACACAAACGTTGACAGAGCGCGTAACCAATGCCCAAAGGTATCATTATAATGGTAAGCTCAATGCACGCCAGAAATTAGTTCAAAATATACGTGTAAACATAGTCTGACGAAGGACATGTCGTTTCTTGATTAACTATATTTGGTGTAAAATAAACATGACCATAATAGTTAGTTTACTTCGGAAACAATTAATCCTATCGGTGTCAAAAAAGTTACAAAAAGAAATTACTGTATAAATAGAATAATACCTAATTTTTACTCCATGTACATAAGAGGAATACCTTCATTGTAATTAGATACTTATTAGTTTTTTGATTGGTAAGGATATATTTTTCTTGTTAATAGATGGTTTTTTAAGTGGACCGGGTACTCTGAGTGGGCAATGATGCTTTTCATATTAATAGATGCCTCTGTGAGTGGGACAGGAATGCCATTCTTGTAAATGGATGTTACTGGGGGTAGGACGGTTATAACATTCTTGTCAATAAATTGTTCTGTGAGTGGAACTGTTCTACCATTCTTGTAAATAGACCGTTATGTAAATGGGACAGGCATATCATTCTTATAAAAAGACGGTGCTGTGCGTGGAAACGGACATACCAGTACCCTAACTGTAAACAGATTGTACCGAGAGTGGCCCCTCTTGTAAATAGACATTTCTTTGAGTGGGACGAGCGTACTTATCTTGTTAATAAATGATTCTGTGAGTGGGGCGAGCCAACCCCTCGTGCAAATAGATAGTTCTCTGAGTGTGGCGAGCTTACCCCTCGTGTAAATAGATAGTTCTTTGAGCGGGATGAGCTAACCCCTCGTGTAAATGGGAAGAGCTAACCCCTTTTGTAAAAAGATAGTTCTTTTAGTGGGACGAGCTCACCTATCTTGTAAATAGACATTTCTTTGAGTGGGGCGAGCTTACCTATCTTGTTAATAAATGATTCTGTGAGTGGGGCGAGCTAACCCCTCGTGCAAATAGATAGTTCTTCGAGTGTGGCGACCTTACCCCTTGTGTAAATGGATAGTTCTTTGAGCGGGATGAGCTAACCCCTCGTGTAAATAGATATTCTGTGAGTAGGACGGATTCCTGGATATACTCGTCTTGTATGCATCAAAACAGTATATAATCTTATGAAGTCGGTTAGGGCTATAACACAATGACCAACTAGTAAAATTGAATTATTATTAGTGCCTATTGCAATGAAGTACTAGTACATAAATGCCAATAGAATATACCCAGAACCTCAATGCAGAACATTTCTGCAGCCTCAACTGTCCGCTCAATTCAAGAGTTTGATAGTCAGCTCCCTTAAACTAAGCTTGGATAGTTTAAGGAGGACAAAATCTGTTACAATATACGTGATTTAGTTTAGTAATTTATTGCTTCCGGTGTTACTTCATTGACATTATTATAATTTTCCTGACGCTACTTTTCAGCTATCAACCTGCATTTTAGGGGCTATGCAAACGTGCATTGGACAGAAAGGAGCGGGGGTAAAAACAAACGAACACGACATTACTCTAGTAATGAGAGTTACATGAACAATAAAGTATGCTTGTTTGGAAAAGGTAAGTTGTAAACATTATGATTATTCTATATATATTTACCAATAAATTAATTTGCATCTTTTCAAGTTAATAAATTTCTGCGAGGCGAGATGATGAATTTGATTGTGTGCAGTAATTGTTGGTTAACTTTGTTGTTACTGTATATAACGTTGATGGATGCAACATCTCGAATATTAAATGCATTTGAATGTAAATTTTTTATCTCTATCCAGAACAACATGGTGAGGACAGTGTGAAACTAGAACCCGGTAAATACAGTTACCCATTCAATTTCCAGCTACCGCAGGGAATACCGTCCTCTTACGAAGCCACTATCGGCCGGGTCCGTTACTTTATACAATCAGAAATCGACATCCCATGGGCGTTTGATAAGCAGACAAAAAGAATGTTTACAGTTGTTAATCTACTTGATCTGAACACAGTTCCAAACGCTATGGTAAACACTAAAGTACATGTATTTTGCATAGTTTGTGTAATATTAACGTATCATTGTCGTTTTGGTAGTCGTCACCCAGATCAAAAGTAACAGTTATAACTAGATAAAGTAAAAATGCACTCGGATTATTTATTTATATAAAGAACAAAACATGTCGTTTGAACAGACAAAATGCTCCCACACTCTTCCCCCTCAAAGCTGGGTTCATTAAAGGAACGTGACCTTTTACTCCGACGAATGCATGTACTATAAAGTAAGTGTAACAAGACTAATACAGTAACAAACACTGAGTCTTTCCTACTTTCTCAGTGTTCCCAAATATTTCAAGAATCACACCAGACACAAATATCAATGTACTATTTTAACATCAAAGTTCATGTAGCAAACTGTTTAACTGGTGTGGCAAATTTACGTACGTGCAATTGTGACCTTGACCTTTGAGCTGGAGACCTATTTTTGCGAGCGACACACCATCTTAAAAGCAAAGTTATTTTAAAATCCCTCAATATGGCTGGCTTGTTCACCGGACATAAACATCAATACTTTTTGGGAATAAAACTCTTTCAAGTAAAGTGTGACCTTGACTACCAGTTCAGCTCAATCTGCTTAACATTTATACAAAACTATTTCAAAATACATTGACGAAGAATGGACCGGACACGAACATCTATTCATATCATATCGAAACTTTAGATGTAAAAGTGTGGCATTGACCATGATAGAAAACACGACCATCATGACAAATGTCCTTGACCTTTAAGCTACAGACCTGCGTTTTGCGTGCGACATTTACGCAAAATTATTTGAAAATCATTCCATGAGTGCCAAAGATATTGAACGAACAGAGAGTATTGACGGACGGGGGGGGGGGGGGGGGAGGACAAAAGACAGACGCTGCAAAACTATATTTCTCCAAAAACTGATTGGGGGCATCAAAAGAGACACGAGTAAGCTTATCAAATCATACACCCTTTATAAGAGTGTCACATTTAGCTAACACCGATTTCAATACTACTTTCATCTCTATAGTACATTTAATTTTCCAATTTCTTTTTTCCGACCATGATCATGTAGAGTGGTGCTTCAAAGACGGACCAGAAGACGTTATGTTGTTTATGTTGTGAGTCGGACCCTATATCAGCAATGGTGACCATTGACCGGATAGGGTATGTACCGGGTGAGGGTATCGTGTTTAGGTCGGAGATCAACAACAAAAGTGACAGAGAGATGACATGTAGCAAAGCTCAACTTCTTATGGTAAATAATTTACTTATCTTGTTTCTAACTAATATAATATGTAATAAACAAATATTGCAATGCCAATGCACTGAGCTGGATATTGTTTTGTCTACAACATCAGAAAACATATAGAATGCATCATGGTAAGCGTTTAAGGCTGTTTACTTTGCGCCAGTTACCTGTTATTTCTACAATGTCGGGAATTAAATTCTATAAATTTAATTATATCTATATTCCAGCTTGAGTCTTACTTTCGGTAACATTCCAAAGTCAATTAAAAAGTATGATACATGTACAGAGAGACAAGTATCATACATGTATATACAACAGTAATTAAAGTATACAAGGCAAGGCTGATATTAGAGTAAAGTCATACTTGTCACTTCTAGTATTGTTCTTTTGCAACTCTATTGACCCAATTATTGAATGAAAACCAATGACAGGTACTTTAAAGAACCAATTATCGGGAATTTATATTATAAGACTTTCTTAGAAAATAATCTAAAGATTATGACCTCCACCCTTTCCACCCAAAGTTAGTAACCAGCACCAAACGTCGCATGGTATTACTTCCCTTATATAATAATCCCGATTTCCAGTGTTTTTACTTAATGCAATATTATTTGCACTTATGACTTCAACAATAATTGAGCCGTGTCATGACAAAACCAACGTAATGGGTTTGCGACCAGCATGGATCCAGACCAGCCTGCGCATTCGCGCAGTCTGATTAGGATCTATGCTGTTCGCATATAAACCCTATAACATGTAGAGAAACTGATAGCGAAGAGCATGGATCCTGATCAGACTGCGCGGATACGCAGGCTGGTCTGGATCCATGCTGGTCGCAAATGTATTACGTTGGTTTTGTGACGCGGCTCAGTTCATTCACCATTCATGTATACATACATTTTAAAAGCGAACGGTTGTACAAACATTCGTCCCAATGTTGTCTCTTAGGAGAAGCCACAATTTAGCTCTAAACCGAGGGGAAACGTGTAACATTTTTTCTGCTTAGCTTTAAAACAAAAAATGAGATATTGAGACGTACCAACTGTTTCATTTTAAGCACATTTGTTTCAAGGAAAATGTCGCGCTGTCACGAACTTCACGAACTTCATTTGTAGTTGTGCAAAATTTTTTAATGTAGGCCAATTAAGGCCAACACGAAACTTGGAAAAAAAGATTTTTCATGACTAGGCACAATTGTAAAACAAGGGGTGTTTTACTGATTAAATTATTTTTTGAGTTATGCCCCTTTTTATTTATTTATTTATTTATTTATTTATTTTTTTATTTATTCTATTTTTTATTTTTTTGTTAGAATTTGTTGTTAATAGAAAACTTTGAAATTGTACAACTCATTGTTGGTATATTGTATGACAAGGGACATACCTAAGTGATCTGAATGTTTAGAGTTGTGTCCATTTTTGCAAATAGAGTAATTAAACTTCTGTATTAATTCCAATATCTTGAACATTTACAATCACAAAGTCATTAATCTCTTGAATTTATTTTAGCTTTTGCCCCGTGTTAAGGAGAGTTGTTACCACATGCGTTGCCCTTGTTATTTTTTTGAAGTTCATAATATAGATATTTCTTCTCGAAATCATGGTGTTGCTTTCAAATATTACAGACGGTTCAATACCATGCAACTTCGAAGACAAGATCGGTTAACAACATAGTTAATGAAATAGCGCACGGGAAAATCGAGGGTGGAGGCACGGACATATGGATGAATGAAAAGTTACATATACCAGCGGTACCTCCGTCCTACCTCCAGGGTTGTAACATCATTGATATCAGATATTATTTAATGGTGAGTGTATATCAATTATGTTTTCCCTCACTTTAAGATAATTTATGATAATTTGTTATGAATTATGTTTACTTCAGTCCTTCACTTCTTTTTATTTCAATGAAGGAAACTGATAATTTTGATTCATGTCGTGAAGAGGGCGATAATGATTTGTCCATGTTAGCTTTAGGTCTTCGACATACAGAAGGACACCCGTAACAAAACAACATGTTAAAATAGCAGTTTATAAAGTTTTGGAAGACAGAACCAAGCCCATGTCATTACTTTAGTCTGCAATTATTTCTGGCTTCTCGATCTTAATATTTTGTTATCATGAAACGAACGTTACAAATAAACTGTAACTGAAAATATAGTTAATATATTAATATACACAATTCATGTACTAGGTAAGTGGGAAAATAGTAAAGACGAAATAAAGTTACATGTCTCTTTGCTTAATATTTTACTTTGCATTCCTAGCATGAAACAGTTTCTAGAACATTTGCAGTCCATCCTCAGTATATACAAGTAACATGTATAAAATATTTGCAGTAAACTATATATTTTGTTTTAGATGAATGTCGATCCGTCAGGTCTGGGTTTCGATCTTAATGTCCCTGTGGAGGTTGTTATAGGAAGTATTCCCTTGGCCTCAATAGCTCAACAGCATGGCATGACAGTACCTTCAGCACCATCTCAGCCTCTTCCACCCCTTCCACCGGGCGCACCCCAGGGACTCTATTCTGACTCTTCGTTGCCTACAAATATACGTAAGTAGAACAATAAGAACAACTTAATTGTTCATAATTGTGACAATAGATGTATGTTTAATCGCGCCAAAAATATCATTTAACCATTCGGTGAAGATCTTTCAAATACATGTAGTATATTTGACGATCCTGATTTTGGCCAATGGGAAATTAATAAATATTTAGAAACTCGTTTTTTAAAATGCATTGCATAGTAACAATTATCATACGTAACATAAATATGTTCCTTTTTTTTTTACTCTATATGAATTTCAGAAGAAAGGATTGGAGCAAAACACTAAATACGTATTCCGGTATATATACCGGACACGGCGCTTAAAATGATAAAATCTTGCCTTTTTACCCAACGGAATGAACTTTAAAAGGTCTAATTCACTGATTTATGTATGATAATGAATAAAAAAAATTAAAAAACAGCGAAAAAAAACGATATTTGTCTATTTTGTGATCATGATTTCTGCAAGCGTCTAGAGGTACTGCTCCAATCCTGTATTGAGTTAAATCCATTTCAGAAAACATATTAAATTCAGGATGTCCTTGGCGGTCCAGTGAATTATTGAACGGGCACTGGTCCAGTGAATTATTTAGCGGGCACTATTTTTTTTATCGGACCACTAAAATTTGGTGGTATATAACTGAGAAGGAAAATTTTGCATAATACGCATTATTCTATAGAATTCTGCTGAATTCTTTTCAGAACATTTTATTATAATATAATTTCTTTTCCCCGCAAAAAGTTTTAATATTTTGTTTCTGTTTATAGTAAACTCTCTAAGTCAGTCCAAACATTGAACGGACAAAATACGGAAATGTTTGCAAACTGATGGATCACTGTAATGCTTGGACGACTTTCATGTTATGTACTTTTTTCTTAAATGATTTCTAAATTTTGATATAGACCAAAATAAACGTTTGTAGTATATACTATATTTTATATATACTATACTATGGTAAAATTTGTTCACTTGCTCCCCATTATGAAAAATCTTAAAGCAAATTGTTGTTGTTTTTAATTTTAGCTCAAGCAGCATTGGCAGAGAGTGCTTTAGGTCGTGTGAATACAAAAGAAGAAGGGGACACTGACGAAATCACGGGGAACACAAATTTTGCCCCGGTGTATACCTTATTATCAATGGGACAAACCCGATCCGAACCAAACGTTCGCGGTACAGATGAACGAGGGTGACACGGAGAACTGAATGATGTCCCTATGTTATATAGACATTAAAACGTTTATGAAGTTAGTTTATTAAGTTAAATACGTAAAACGAGAAAGAAATCTCTGTTACCATATAAAAATTAGGAAGTGTGACGAGCAGCATTCCAAATGTACCGGAAATACTGTGAGCGGGTTTTTCTCTTTCAGTGTGCATAATGTATGTTATACATTTGTTATTGCGACTTTTTCATCTTTTTCGCAGTACTTTGTCAAAAAGTATTTGACAGCAATAGATTATATTTTTAAACAAATCACCGTTACATAATAGTACTTGTTGGCACGTTTTTATCTTTATACGGGGTAATAATAAAAATATATAACGAAGGTTTTTATTATTTATTGAGCACATAAAACACATAGCCTTACTTCTCTGAAATTTGCGATTTTTTGTGGATGTTTTGGGTTAAAAAATTATAAGTTTGTAAAACATAAGCATTTTTACGCAAATCTTTATTTATTTTTAGGGAATCCAAGCGAATATGGAATGTGGTTATAAAACGCTTAATCAACCCGTCATATATACATATAACTTACTCGGGCAGCAATTAGTGGTAGATATATGATATCGAGTTTTAAGAACCACTTTGCAGTTTATATGGAAAACTCCCTACGGTCGTCCCTTTATTACAAACTCTTCCCATATTATAAAGACGCGGTACAGATATACCGTATCAGCCGTATGGTTTAACAATGTCATGGTGATTGAATAACAGCGATACCTAAAACTGCCACTCTTTTTATAAATTGAACGGTATAGGTAAATTCTGATGGATATTTACCGAATTTTCGGTAATTTCATTAAGCCACGTGAGTTATAGATCGTTTTAATCAAAGTTAAAGATTGAATTGAATTATGGAAAAATGTAAACTTGTTCAGTTTCTATATACATTTGGATGGACATATTCCTGATTGTCAGAATAATCATGAAGTTTATATGTAGATATGTATCTTACAACGAGTTAATATTTCCCTACAGTGATATATTGTTGTAGATGAAACAACGAGTTAATATTTCTTTACAGTGATACATTGTTGTTTTTAGTAGAGTGTAAATATCATGTTTAAACCAGTCGCTGTATGTATACATGTTTAAAGGTCAGATCGTTTAGCTAGCAAATATGCGCGTTTAGAGAGAGATTTTAGATCAGTTAGGAGACACACGCTTATAGTGTGAGGGGTTATTTTTTTATTGGGAGATAATTTTGTTGTTTTGTTTTGAAGTCAGTTTTTGTTGGTTTGTTGAAGTGGTTGAATATAATTGTGGTGATCTTAATTGATCAGGGTTATTGGTTGAAATTAGTTGTTTTTGTTGTTGAGTTATATCTGTTTATGTGAAGATATAATTGATTGATATTGGTTGAATGTTTGTCTGATCAAGATTATATAAGTTGATGCTTTGTTTTTGAGGATATATGTAAATATTGGGTGCTTTAGTTTAAGTTGTTTTCTGATGCTGATTAGATTGTGTGAAGTTAATATTGTTGGATGAATGGTTGTGGTTTATACCCCTTTTAA